>NC_081330.1:138024449-138138198 GCF_026419965.1 Kogia breviceps
TGCAGCTCTTGCAGCCTGTCTTCTCAGGTGAGAGGCTCGGCTGTGGGTGTTCTGGATGGAAGGGTGGCTCAATTTTTAATTGAAAACGCAGCTCCTTTCTGTTCTCATTATTGGCTGTTACAACTAGACATGTCCTCCGCAGACAGAGGGAACAGAGTTCTCTAAAACCCCTTCAGCATTTATTGTTTGTAGTCTTTTGGCTGACGGTAGTTAACTTGGGTGAGCTGAAAGCTTTTTGTAGCTTAGAGGAGTCTGATCATTCCTGAGGTTGAGCTTTTCTCCATTTTCCTTTTTTTGATAAAGAGTGAGTAAAACTTACCTCTTCATACTATCTCTTTGACACATTTGCCTGCTTTGAATTTTTTTGGCCACGGCCGAGCTCAGGACATTTTTTTTTTTTTGAGGGCAGGTGTCTTTTAGAGGCCTGAGTCCTTGTGAATGTGAAGTGACCCATAGCTATCCGTTTAAAGCCGCTCTTGCGGGAAACGGCCACAAGGCGGCAGCATTTCTCCATTTCCAACTCTGGGTTTTCCTGCAACAGAGGCTTCCTGGAAATTGTGTTAGTAGGCTGCAAATGAGAGTGCAGTGTGTCAGGGCAAACCCCCAAGAGCTTATATCTCCTTACTTCTTGTGTGTTTTTTAAAATTTAATTGTTATCTAGTATCACAGCCAATTGGATAAAAATGTGGTGTGTGTTCTAGGTGTACTGCATCTGGTTCATCATATGTATGTATCAATCTATTCATCTTTGGATCCTTTCCCGTGTAGGTTATTACAGAGTGTTGAGTCGACCTCTCTTGGTATTCCTTAGGTATTTTGTGATTATATATTTCATATGTATCAGTACATGTCTGTAAACCCCCATATCCAAATTCATACATTCCTTACACCTTTCCACTTGGTTAAGCATAGTTGGTTTTCTGCATCTATGCACGGCCTTCTCTTGGAAATGACTTCATGGGTATCAATGTTGAAGTAACAGCTATAAGTGATGTCATAGGATATTTCTATTTCGGTTTCTTTCGTACTTCCTTTTGGGTGGGTATCTCTAGATCCTTCTACGGTGGTGCCAGCGGCACTGTTGCATGCTCTTCCGTGGCTCATGTTCCATTGTGCACATGGGCCCCCTTCTTCTTGGTGCATTGTTCTGTTGATGGACATTGGGGTTTCTTCCAAGTCTTGGCGATGGTACATGTTGCTGCAGCGCAGAATGGCCAGCCTGTGTCTTTTTGATTTTGGTCTACTCGGGAGATAGGCCCATCAGTGGGCCTACCCGATTCCAGGTTAGCTCAATTTTTACCTTTCAACGCACCTCCACGGTGTCCTCACTACTAGCTGTTCCCAGGTTACGTCCCAGCGGCAGCTAGAGGGCACAGAGTTCTCTAAAACACCTTGAGCATTTATTCTTTGTAGACTCTGTGGCTGATGATCATTCTGACGACGGTGGGTGAACGTTTCTGTCGATTGGATTTGCATGGCTTTATTAATTCCTGATGTTGAGCATTTTTCCATGCCCTTTTATTTATCACAAGAGAAAGAAAGAAAGAGAAGACAAAATGTGCACAAAATATGCCTCTTGAAATTGTCGTTTTGAAATGTGCACGTCTTTTGAGTTTTTTTCCTCGATGGACGACCCAAGAATCGTTTTTGAGGGCAGGTGTCATTTATAGGCCTGCAATGATTTTGAATATCAAGTGACCATTAGCACTGGGTTTAAAGCTGCTGTTTTGAGAAACGGCCACAAGGCGGCAGCAGGTCTCCTTTACCAAACCTGGTTACTCGGGCAACAGAGCCTCCGTGGAAGTCGTATTCTCGGTTGTCAATTAGAATGGACTGTGCCAGGAAAAAGCCCCTTATGTTTGTGCCTCACGACTGACTTGTTCGTTTTTTAATTCAATGTTTATTGTTTCTCACAGCAAGTTTGATTACAATGTTTTGCTTGTTGTAGGTGTGAAAGATGTGGCTCTTTTACACATAAACATGTATCTAGTCTTCTTTGGATCCTTTTCCCATGTAGCTTATGACACAATGTTGAGTACTCTTCTCTTGGTATTCCGTAGGCCTTTGGTGATTTTGTATTTCACCTGTGTTTGTCTCTCTCTCTTAAACCCAATTTCCTAATGTACACAATTCTCACACCTGTCCATGGGTGAACCATAAATCTGTTTATTGCATCTGTGATTGCCTTTCTCTGTGGAAATATCTTCAGTGATATCAATTTTTAGGGAACACCTATAAGTGATATCGTAGGCTATGTATCTTTCGCTCTGTGACTTACTGCAAGGTGCGTGATGAACTCTAGCCTCACCGATGGTGCTGTTGATGGCATTGTTTCCTTTTGTTCCTTGGCTAATATTCCATCTGTTCAGGTCCCTGTTCTTCTTTGTCCACTCATCTGTTGATGGACTTTCTGCTTGCTTCCATGTCCTGGCTATTGTAATACTCCTGCAATGCAGATTTGCCTGCCTGTGTCTTTCCACTTCTATCTGCTTTCTTAGGTTATAGGCCCACGAGTGTGCCTGCTGGATCATATCGTAACTCAGTGTTTACCTTGTAAAGGCACCTCCATTCTGTTCCCATTAGTGCCTCTTACCAGGTGAAGTCCTGTGGCGAGCATTGCCCTCTGAGGAAGGCGCCACTAAGACCCTCCTAAGCCTCAGGGCCCGACTGTACTCTCCTTGGTATGCATCCTGGACTTTATGGTATGAACATACAAAAGGAGATGGCCTTTGGCCAAATCGCTCCAGGGACCTGCTCAGTTACTGGGAGTCCCTGGTTGTTCCCTAAAGCTAGGAAAAGCAACCCTGGAGGGGAAATTGGTGCCTTTGAGGGAGAAGCCGAGCAGCCAACCAACCAGCTGATGCTGATAAGGTGTGACTAAGCCGAGAAGCCAACCAACCAGCTGATGCCGATAAGGCGTGACGAAGCAAATTCCCTGCTTTAGGGGTATATATACGGCTAGGCTTTGTTATTAAACTTGCCTTGCAAGCGTCAGTTGCTTGTGCCCTTCTGATCCCATACCTTGGTGCGTTCATTTCCCTACCCCCTCTCGTCGGTTGTTGCTACACTTTGAGGACCCGCCGCGGCTGGCGGCAAAGTCCCACTTAACCTAGAGGGTATGCACTTCTCCACAACCCCTTCAGCATGAATTGTTGGTAGTTTTGTTGCTGATGGTTCTTCTGACTGGTGTGAGCCCATACCTCTGTGGTTGGATTTGCATGCGTCTCAAAAAGCCTTGAAATTGAGCTTTCAGGGATGTCCTTTTTTCTTCAAACTGTGTGTGTAGCTTACCTCATCACATTCTTTTCTTGAAGTATGTGCCACCTTTTGAAATATTTTGGCCACTACCTCCCTCAAGACATTTTGAGGGCAGGTTTCATTGACAGCCCTCCAGGACTTGTGCACATGAAGTGACCATTAGCACGGGTTTTCAAGCTGCCGTTGCACGTAACGGCCAGAGGGCTGCAGCATTTCTGCGTTTCCCACTCTGGTAACTAGTGAAGCAGACCTTCCTGCCAGTGGTGTTCCTCGGTTATCAATGACGGTGGGATGTGTCTGGAGAAACCCCCCAAAGCTGATGTCTCCTTACTTATATCTGTTTTTAAAATGGAATTTCTACTTTTCACTGGAGCACTCTTCCATTGTGTCCATGGACCACTTCTCCTTTCTGCATTCCTCTGTGGCTGGGCATTTTCATTGCTTCCAAGTGTTGGCTACGGTAAACATTGCTGGATTGCAGGATTGCCAACCCGTGTCTTTTTTGATTCTCATCCTCTCAGGTGATAGACCCAGCAGTGGCTATGCTTGATTGAACGGTCGCTCAATGTTGACCCTTTCCAGGCAACTCCACTGTGTTTTCCTTAGGGGCTCTTACCATGTCCCACTTAGAACCGAGGGTACGCATTTCTTCACCACCCCGTCAGCATTTCTTGTTTGCAGAAGTTTTGCTGCTGGCCATGCTGAGTGGTGTGACATGACAGGTTTTTGTAACGTGTATTTTCGTGTCTAATAATTCCTAAGGTTCAGCATTTTTCCACGCCTTTTTTTATTCTGTTAAACAAAAACAGAAAAAAAAACCGTGAGTACAATAAACCTCTCGAAATTGTCTTCTTGGAAGGTTGCCCTCTTTCGACTTTTTTGGTCGATTTTCGACCCCAGGATTTTGTTTTGGAGGGCAGGTGTCATTTACAAGCCTGCAATGGGTGTGAATATTGAGTGACCATTAGCACTGACTTTAAAGCTGCTGCTGTGGGAAACGGCCACAAGGCGTCAGCATTGCTACATTCCCACATCTGGTTACTAGGGCAGCAGAGCCTTCTGGAAGTCCTGTTCCCAGGTTGTCAATTAGAATGGAATGTGCCAGGAAAAAACCCCAGAAGTGTATGTCACATTACTTCTTGTTCGCTCTTTTAATTTGTTTAAATCGGGGTAATGATTAGAATACTGTTGGTCCTATATGTACAGAATCTGGTTCATTTGTACGTTATATATATATATATATTCTTGTACAGATCCTCTTCCCATGTAAATTATTGCAGAGTGTTCTGGTGACCTCCCTTGCTATATGGTCGGTCTGTTTGATATATATATTTAATACGTATTTGTACACATATGGTGACACTAATCTTAGTTTATCCATTCCCCCCACCTTTCATTTTACTTAAGCTTAGTTTGTTTTCTAAGTGTGTGAGTGTCTTTCTTTGTGGAAATATGTTCATTTGTGTCAGCTGTTAGATAACGCCTATAGGTGATGTCATACGGTATGCCTTTTGCTTTCCGACTTAACTCATGTTCTGTGATGATCTCTAGGCTCATCTCGGGTGCCTCAAAGAGCAGTGTTTCCTTGTTTTCCATGGCTAATAGTCCACTGTGTCCACGGACCAGCTCTTCTTATCCATTCATCTGTTGATGGACATTTGGGTTGCTTCGGTGTCTTGGCTACTGTGAAAACTCGTGGAGTGCAGCTCTTGCAGCCTGTCTTCTCAGGTGAGAGGCTCGGCTGTGGGTGTTCTGGATGGAAGGGTGGCTCAATTTTTAATTGAAAACGCAGCTCCTTTCTGTTCTCATTATTGGCTGTTACAACTAGACATGTCCTCCGCAGACAGAGGGAACAGAGTTCTCTAAAACCCCTTCAGCATTTATTGTTTGTAGTCTTTTGGCTGACGGTAGTTAACTTGGGTGAGCTGAAAGCTTTTTGTAGCTTAGAGGAGTCTGATCATTCCTGAGGTTGAGCTTTTCTCCATTTTGCTTTTTTTGATAAAGAGTGAGTAAAACTTACCTCTTCATACTATCTCTTTGACACATTTGCCTTCTTCGAATTTTTTTGGCCACGGCCGAGCTCAGGACATTTTTTTTTTTTTGAGGGCAGGTGTCTTTTAGAGGCCTGAGTCCTTGTGAATGTGAAGTGACCCATAGCTATCCGTTTAAAGCCGCTCTTGCGGGAAACGGCCACAAGGCGGCAGCATTTCTCCATTTCCAACTCTGGGTTTTCCTGCAACAGAGGCTTCCTGGAAATTGTGTTAGTAGGCTGCAAATGAGAGTGCAGTGTGTCAGGGCAAACCCCCAAGAGCTTATATCTCCTTACTTCTTGTGTGTTTTTTAAAATTTAATTGTTATCTAGTATCACAGCCAATTGGATAAAAATGTGGTGTGTGTTCTAGGTGTACTGCATCTGGTTCATCATATGTATGTATCAATCTATTCATCTTTGGATCCTTTCCCGTGTAGGTTATTACAGAGTGTTGAGTCGACCTCTCTTGGTATTCCTTAGGTATTTTGTGATTATATATTTCATATGTATCAGTACATGTCTGTAAACCCCCATATCCAAATTCATACATTCCTTACACCTTTCCACTTGGTTAAGCATAGTTGGTTTTCTGCATCTATGCACGGCCTTCTCTTGGAAATGACTTCATGGGTATCAATGTTGAAGTAACAGCTATAAGTGATGTCATAGGATATTTCTATTTCGGTTTCTTTCGTACTTCCTTTTGGGTGGGTATCTCTAGATCCTTCTACGGTGGTGCCAGCGGCACTGTTGCATGCTCTTCCGTGGCTCATGTTCCATTGTGCACATGGGCCCCCTTCTTCTTGGTGCATTGTTCTGTTGATGGACATTTGGGTTTCTTCCAAGTCTTGGCGATGGTACATGTTGCTGCAGCGCAGGATGGCCAGCCTGTGTCTTTTTGATTTTGGTCTACTCGGGAGATAGGCCCATCAGTGGGCCTACCCGATTCCAGGTTAGCTCAATTTTTACCTTTCAATGCACCTCCACGGTGTTCTTACTACTAGCTGTTACCAGGTAACGTCCCAGCGGCCGCTAGAGGGCACAGAGTTCTCTAAAACACCTTGAGCATTTATTCTTTGTAGACTCTGTGGCTGATGATCATTCTGACGATGGTGGGTGAACGTTTCTGTCGACTGGATTTGCATGGCTTTATTAATTCCTGATGTTGAGCATTTTTCCATGCCCTTTTATTTATCACAAGAGAAAGAAAGAGAAGACAAAATGTGCACAAAATATGCCTCTTGATATTGTCGTTTTGAAGTGTGCACATCTTTTGAGTTTTTTTCCTCAATGGACGACCCAAGAATCGTTTTTGAGGGCAGGTGTCATTTATAGGCCTGCAATGATTTTGAATATCAAGTGACCATTAGCACTGGGTTTAAAGCTGCTGTTTTGAGAAACGGCCACAAGGCGGCAGCAGGTCTCCTTTACCAAACCTGGTTACTCGGGCAACAGAGCCTCCGTGGAAGTCGTATTCTCGGTTGTCAATTAGAATGGACTGTGCCAGGAAAAAGCCCCTTATGTTTGTGCCTCACGACTGACTTGTTCGTTTTTTAATTCAATGTTTATTGTTTCTCACAGCAAGTTTGATTACAATGTTTTGCTTGTTGTAGGTGTGAAAGATGTGGCTCTTTTACACATAAACATGTATCTAGTCTTCTTTGGATCCTTTTCCCATGTAGCTTATGACACAATGTTGAGTACTCTTCTCTTGGTATTCCGTAGGCCTTTGGTGATTTTGTATTTCACCTGTGTTTGTATCTCTCTCTTAAACCCAATTTCCTAATGTACACAATTCTCACACCTGTCCATGGGTGAACCATAAATCTGTTTATTGCATCTGTGATTGCCTTTCTCTGTGGAAATATCTTCTGTGATATCAATTTTTAGGGAACACCTATAAGTGATATCGTAGGCTATGTATCTTTCGCTCTGTGACTTACTGCAAGGTGCGTGATGAACTCTAGCCTCACCGATGGTGCTGTTGATGGCATTGTTTCCTTTTGTTCCTTGGCTAATATTCCATCTGTACAGGTCCCTGTTCTTCTTTGTCCACTCATCTGTTGATGGACTTTCTGCTTGCTTCCATGTCCTGGCTATTGTAATACTCCTGCAATGCAGATTTGCCTGCCTGTGTCTTTCCACTTCTGTCTTCTTTCTTAGGTTATAGGCCCACGAGTGGGCCTGCTGGATCATATCGTAACTCAGTGTTTACCTTGTAAAGGCACCTCCATTCTGTTCCCATTAGTGCCTCTTACCAGGTGAAGTCCTGTGGCGAGCATTGCCCTCTGAGCAAGGCGCCACTAAGACCCTCCTAAGCCTCAGGGCCCGACTGTACTCTCCTTGGTATGCATCCTGGACTTTATGGTATGAACATACAAAAGGAGATGGCCTTTGGCCAAATCGCTCCAGGGACCTGCTCAGTTACTGGGAGTCCCTGGTTGTTCCCTAAAGCTAGGAAAAGCAACCCTGGAGGGGAAATTGGTGCCTTTGAGGGAGAAGCCGAGCAGCCAACCAACCAGCTGATGCTGATAAGGTGTGACTAAGCCGAGAAGCCAACCAACCAGCTGATGCCGATAAGGCGTGACAAAGCAAATTCCCTGCTTTAGGGGTATATATACGGCTAGGCTTTGTTATTAAACTTGCCTTGCAAGCGTCAGTTGCTTGTGCCCTTCTGATCCCATACCTTGGTGCGTTCAGTTCCCTACCCCCTCTCGTCGGTTGTTGCTACACTTTGAGGACCCGCCGCGGCTGGCGGCAAAGTCCCACTTAACCTAGAGGGTATGCACTTCTCCACAACCCCTTCAGCATGAATTGTTGGTAGTCTTGTTGCTGATGGTTCTTCTGACTGGTGTGAGCCGATACCTCTGTGGTTGGATTTGCATGCGTCTCATAAAGCCTTGAAATTGAGCTTTCAGGGATGTCCTTTTATCCTTCAAACTGTGTGTAGCTTACCTCATCACATTCTTTTCTTGAACTATGTGCCGCCTTTTGAAATATTTTGGCCACTACCTCCCTCAAGACATTTTGAGGGCAGGTTTCATTGACAGCCCTCCAGAACTTGTGCACACGAAGTGACCATTAGCACGGGTTTTCAAGCTGCCGTTGCACGTAACGGCCAGAGGGCTGCAGCATTTCTGCGTTTCCCACTCTGGTAACTAGTGAAACAGACCTTCCTGCCAGTGGTGTTCCTCGGTTATCAATGACGGTGGGATGTGTCTGGAGAAACCCCCCAAAGCTGATGTCTCCTTACTTATATCTGTTTTTAAAATGGAATTTCTACTTTTCACTGGAGTACTCTTCCATTATGTCCATGGACCACTGCTCCTTTCTGCATTCCTCTGTGGCTGGGCATTTTCATTGCTTCCAAGTGTTGGCTATGGTAAACATTGTTGGATTGCAGGATTGCCAGCCCGTGTCTTTTTGATTCTCATCCTCTCAGGTGATAGACCCAGCAGTGGCTATGCTTGATTGAACGGTCGCTCAATGTTGACCCTTTCCAGGCAACTCCACTGTGTTTTCCTTAGGGGCTCTTACCACGTCCCACTTAGAACCGAGGGTACGCATTTCTTCACCACCCCGTCAGCATTTCTTGTTTGCAGAAGTTTTGCTGCTGGCCATGCTGAGTCGTGTGACATGATAGGTTATTGTAACGTGTATTTTCGTGTCTAATAATTCCTAAGGTTCAGCATTTTTCCACGCCTTTTTTTATTCTGTTAAACAAAAACAGAAAGAAAAAACCGTGAGTACAATAAACCTATCGAAATTGTCTTCTTGGAAGGTTGCCCTCTTTCGACTTTTTTGGTCGATTTTCGACCCCAGGATTTTGTTTTGGAGGGCAGGTATCATTTACAAGCCTGCAATGGGTGTGAATATTGAGTGACCATTAGCACTGACTTTAAAGCTGCTGCTGTGGGAAACGGCCACAAGGCGTCAGCATTGCTACATTCCCACATCTGGTTACTAGGGCAGCAGAGCCTTCTGGAAGTCCTGTTCCCAGGTTGTCAATTAGAATGGAATGTGCCAGGAAAAAACCCAAGTGTATGTCACATTACTTCTTGTTCGCTCTTTTAATTTGTTTAAATCGGGGTAATGATTAGAATACTGTTGGTCCTATATGTACAGAATCTGGTTCATTTGTACGTTTTATATATATATATATATATATATATATATATATATATATATATATATTCTTGTACAGATCCTCTTCCCATGTAAATTATTGCAGACTGTTCTGGTGACCTCCCTTGCTATATGGTCGGTCTGTTTGATATATATATTTAATACGTATTTGTACACATATGGTGACACTAATCTTAATTTATCCATTCCCCCCACCTTTCATTTTACATCAGCTTAGTTTGTTTTCTAAGTCTGTGAGTGTCTTTCTTTGTGGAAATATGTTCATTTGTGTCAGCTGTTAGATAACGCCTATAGGTGATGTCATACGGTATGCCTTTTGCTTTCCGACTTAACTCATGTTCTGTGATGATCTCTAGGCTCATCTCGGGTGCCTCAAAGAGCAGTGTTTCCTTGTTTTCCATGGCTAATAGTCCACTGTGTCCACGGACCAGCTCTTCTTATCCATTCATCTGTTGATGGACATTTGGGTTGCTTCGGTGTCTTGGCTACTGTGAAAACTCGTGGAGTGCAGCTCTTGCAGCCTGTCTTCTCAGGTGAGAGGCTCGGCTGTGGGTGTTCTGGATGGAAGGGTGGCTCAATTTTTAATTGAAAACGCAGCTCCTTTCTGTTCTCATTATTGGCTATTACAACTAGACATGTCCTCCGCAGACAGAGGGAACAGAGTTCTCTAAAACCCCTTCAGCATTTATTGTTTGTAGTCTTTTGGCTGACGGTAGTTAACTTGGGTGAGCTGAAAGCTTTTTGTAGCTTAGAGGAGTCTGATCATTCCTGAGGTTGAGCTTTTCTCCATTTTGCTTTTTTTGATAAAGAGTGAGTAAAACTTACCTCTTCATACTATCTCTTTGACACATTTGCCTGCTTTGAATTTTTTTGGCCACGGCCGAGCTCAGGACATTTTTTTTTTTTTTTTGAGGGCAGGTGTCTTTTAGAGGCCTGAGTCCTTGTGAATGTTAAGTGACCCATAGCTATCCGTTTAAAGCCGCTCTTGCGGGAAACGGCCACAAGGCGGCAGCATTTCTCCATTTCCAACTCTGGGTTTTCCTGCAACAGAGGCTTCCTGGAAATTGTGTTAGTAGGCTGCAAATGAGAGTGCAGTGTGTCAGGGCAAACCCCCAAGAGCTTATATCTCCTTACTTCTTGTGTGTTTTTTAAAATTTAATTGTTATCTAGTATCACAGCCAATTGGAGAAAAATGTGGTGTGTGCTCTAGGTGTACTGCATCTGGTTCATCATATGTATGTATCAATCTATTCATCTTTGGATCCTTTCCCGTGTAGGTTATTACAGAGTGTTGAGTAGACCTCTCTCTGTATTCCTTAGGTGTTTTTTTATTGTCTTTCATATGTATCAGTACTTATCTGTTAACCCCCATATCCTAATTCATGCATTCCTTACAGATGAAATGAGAATTCTCCACATTATACTAGTCATTTCAGAGAGTGGGAAAGGATGGCAAGTGGTAAAATATTATCTTTTCCCTTAATCTTTTTAAATTTCCCTTGTTACAACATAGGATTATTATCCCTGAATCATAATTCTGTCAGTACACCAGTATAGAGATTATTTCTTAATAGTTAGGTGAGAACCATTTCCTTCTGTTTTTGAGAAAAATTCTGTTACCTCCTTTCAGTAATGGCACTCTTCCCCAAATCAACGGTTTAACAAGGGAGATGGAAGCAGAATAATCATGCAAATACAATACAATACAACAGCAAGAGAAAATGTCTAACTTCCAATAAGAGCTCAATTTAGAAGAGGGTTTATATCTTCAGAACAAAAGCATGCCTCCTTGACTTGCTAACCAGTCAAAATGTGTGTATTCTACAGAAAATCTGTGATGTTATTCCCATAAAACTACCCTTTACTGCTTCTGCCTCCAATAGATTTCCTAAGCACTAGTGTTTTAATGTACAGGTTACAAACAAAATCCTAATGAGATTTGGTTACAAACAAAATCCTAATGAGATTTATTTATAATGTGTGTGTTATTTGTCTTATCCTAGCGTCTATATTCTTCTCCATTCCTGGAGTCGAAATAATATTACTTTACCTGCTAAGTGATATCGGGAGAGTGGGAGAGGTTTCATAAATACCCCAACCCTAAAGCATACCCTAAACCTAACCCATACACTAACTCTAACCTGTACGCTAATCCTAACTCGTACACTAACACGTATCCATACCCCAGTCTTTACCCTAATCCTAACCTGTGCCCTAACCCTAACCCTAACTGACCCTTTCCCTAAGTAAGCCCTGACACTGTCCCGAAGTGAGGCCCTGAGGTTGTCCCTAACTCACATCCTCATGCTAGGCCTAACCCTGGCCTTGTCATTGTCCCTAACAAAGGCCCTGACCCTAGTCTTAGCCTAGGCCTTGATATTTGGTCTATCTCAGGTTCTGATGCTGTCCCTAACTAAGGCCCTAAAGCTGTCCCTAACATCAGCCTTGCTGCCGCCAATAACTAACGTGCTGACACTATCCTGAGCTAATATCTTGATCCATCTCTTACCATGGTCCTGACACTGTCCTTACTGAAGTCCTGATGCCATCCCAAAGTGTGCATCCCCTTAGGAATTCAGCAGAATAAGCCTGAAACCTGGTCTGGAACTGGCACTTCAGAGAGATTTCGTAGCAAGTTGTCTAATTCTACCTAAGTAGGTTTTAACTTCTGATGTAGTATTGACATATCCATAACAGGAGCTACTGAACACTACACATATGTCTCATCTTTCTAATAGTATCTGATCTAAAGTCACTGTTTGAAATTTAATAGTTAAGATAGGAGTCCTTGAAAACGTACGGTTGCAGCTACCAGCAGACATTGTTTTCAGAATGGCTAGTGGCATCCTGAGTCTGATGTAGCTCAGAAATTCAATTTCAACAATACAGTTATGCGGGGACTTACCTGGTGGCTCAATGGTTAAGACTTCGCCTTCTAACACAGAGGGTGCCGGTTTGAGCCCTGGGCAGGGAGCTAAGATCTCACATGCCTCGTGGCCTAAAAACCAAAACATGAAACAGAAACAATATTGTAACAAATTCAATAGACTTAAAAAATGGTCCACATCCAAAAAAAACTTAAAAAGAAAACAGAAAAAGAATTCAGGAATGCATCTAAATCACATCTACAAAGGTCACTTAGGTTTATCTTGGATGTCTGAACCATAGTTACTACTCCTTTTTGACTGTAAAATGCATTCCCTTCCTCAATTCCAAAGCAGATGTACAATTCGTATCTAAAAGGCCACAAAACAGGCCACTCTGGTCAGTATAATTTAAGTTAAACCATGTATAAGCCAGAGAGATTTCCTCACACCTCAATACGTGAAGTTTTTTTCCTTTTGATTCCAAGTCTTTCAATAGAAAGCACTGATGATCAAAATGTCAATCCCTCAGTGCCAGAATGATTCAGCTGTTTGGCCCTGGTGTACATCATGTCCCTCAGTGCTAGGCCTCCTTGTTATTTGCCTAGTTAATCCACTTTGGGGGAATACTGATCAGGTATCGTGAACATGCTCAGAGGTATGTTAATGACAAAACGCTTTCTATAGGCCATACATTTTATTATTCATACCCAATTGTCACACAAGCATTGTACGTGTGCTTTTAGCAGTAGACCTAAAGCAAACAGTGATACATCATGAGTCATTACATTCTGATAACTTCACTATGTAATTTTCCTTTCCTCTTAAACATCGGGGCAAAATGAAGCCAACACAGTAACTTTCATAAATACACACTTCAATACAGAGGTGTCATTTATCCAATTGCTCCAAGTCCTAAGTAGCTTGAGGGGAAGGACTTCCAATTTTACCAGGACATACTAGATTTTTAGGAATTCCAGGTAATTTAATATACTAATCAAACATTTCTCTCTGAGATAGCTCAAGGGCCTTCTAAAGCATCCCAAAGTTAGCTGGAGATCAAAAGAACGGTTAGAAAAGAGATTTCAAACAAAAATACAGATCACAGACACAGGCAAAGGAACTCACCAGCTGTTCACAATCAAAAGCAGCATTCTAAGAAAACTTTGGAGGGAGAAACAAAATGCAGGCTTGCCCTAACCCACTTCCAACAAAATCCATCTTAGAATATCGTGGTCAGGCACAACTCTTCCCTCCATGTTCCCTTTTCACAAATGTTCACCACCTTCTGTATCCATCTTATGTTGTCCCTTATTTTTTTCTGCATTCAGACACAACGAGCTCTAGTACAAAGTGACTTTCTTTTCTCTTTGTACCATCAGCCTGTTACCTAGCCGCTCACCTTCTTTATTACGTAGTTTCATAAATGCTTGAACGTATGGAATTTCTTTTGTCTTTCTCCTCCTGTGACAAAATAACTCTAGCTGAAGGGTAGTATAGTCATTTAGGCTATCATTCAAAGACCACCTTTCCTCATTTTTCAAGAATGTATCCATACATTGGCCAGACAAAATTACAATAGAATTTCATTCTTTTCTTACTCTTAGGTTTACAACTATAGGTTGACCAGTCTGCCAGGATTTTGCCCATTGGCTCTCAGATGGAACTGAAGAAGAAGCACTTCTTACGTTTGAACCATGGAACACTCACACCACGGACTAAGAACACAACAAAATCCTAAACACCAATGGAAGCCTCACACCAAAGGAACCAGAAACCAAAGAGAAACCAACAACCAAACAGCACAAGACTCAAATCAGCTTCCAAGTCTCAACTTAGCCTGTGACCTCTGTCCAAGTGGTTCACCTTCCAAATGAGATTTCCTGGAATGAAAAGTCACCCAAATGGGAACCAAGGTTCCCCCAAATGTACAGGGCTAAAAGGACCTCAGACTGCTTGCCAGGGGAGTTACCACACACTGGCTGAGGTGCTGCAACATCCCAAATGCTATTTTTCTGGTTCCCCAAAATAATCCCTTGGAGTAGGACATTCAGGGCAGTCCAGGCAGGAGGAACAGAGGAACGTCCTCAAGGCAAAGACGGCCTCGGCAGCTGCTAGGGTGGTTCCTCTTCCACCATCTACTCCTGCCCTAGAGTTCTAACTGCTGGGATGACTGGGGCTTGGCCTTTCCAGGCAAGGGTCCCAGGTGGTTTGGCCTCTAAAGGAATTCTCCAACCTTACACTCTCTCGAAAGAGACTAGTGTGGAGAAAATCTCAGTGTCCGATCAAGTCAGGGGACCCACAGGGGGATCCCCAAGTCAGCCCCACATTGGGTACTAAATTTGATGTCGAAAACTCAACCTCTGTGCACCAGTGCCAAATCAAATCTCAGAGAGAGAGGTTTGCAGGAAGTAGAGAAGAATAGCTTTACTCCTTTGGCAGCCAAAGGGGGACACAGAAAACTCCGACCCTCAAAAACCGTGTGTCCCAATGCAGGAGGATCTGGTGAGGAGTTTTACAGCAATGGTTTAAGGAGACAGGTGTCCTAAGGATTACTGTGTGTACAGGGCCTTAACTAAATATAACCTGACCTCAGATGGTCTCTTGAGGACCTTCTCTGGAATGAAGACTAAAATCTTCTATTTTGTGGGGGGGTTTAGGTTGCTAAAGAGCCCAAAGATGCTCTTAACTGTATCCCTTGAGGCAAAACCAGAATCTTGGCCCAAGGCTGCACTGTTCATTCTATTCTGTTCTTCTTTGGTCTGTGCAGTCCCTCCTTTCCATGATTAGCAACTGTTCGAATCAGCCCTTTAGAACTCAGGGAAGGTCTTGGAGTCTCTAGCATAACTAAGGCCCTGAAATTCTCCCTAACTCAGTCCCTGACGCTGTCTCTAACTAAGGCCCAGATGCCAACAATATCTAAAGTCCTGACATTATCCTGAGCTAATATCCTGACCCAGGTCTTACCAAGCTCCTGAAACTGACCCAAAGTAAGCCTTGATGCTGTCCATAAATGGGGGCATGAGGCTATCCCTAATAGAATCCCTGATAATGTCTTCAAAGATCCTCACATTGATCCCACAGAGGCCCTTATGCTGCTCCTAAGACATGTCCTGACAGTGGCACTAACTCAGGCCCTAAAGACAGGCCTCACTTAGGCCCTTTAGCTGTACTTTAGATTGGCTCTGACGCTATCTGTATACAAAACGCTGGAAGACGTCCGGATTTAGGGCCCTGTCACTGGGCCTAACTAAGGTCCTGATGCTCTCAATAATTTTCTGGCACTATGCCTGGAACGGACCTAACTCTGTCCCAAGCTAATGTCCTGCATCTTTTCCTAACTGAAACCCTAATACACTCCATGACAAAGGCACAGACTAATCCTAACTAAGGCCTTAACACTATAACTCACTACGGCCCAGAATCTGTCCCTAATGGTCCCTGCTGCAAACAATAACTAAAATGCGGACACTGTCCTGAGGTAATTTCCTGACACATTTCTATGCACCATCCTGACTGTCCCAAAAAAAGCCCTGTCGGTATCCTTAAGTGAAGACCTGAGGCTGTGCCTAACTCAGGCCCTGAAGCTTTCCTTAACCGAGGCCTTGATTCTGTGACTCACTCAAGGCCTGCTCATGTCTTTCACTATGACCTTTCGCTGACCCAACCAAGGTGTTTATGCTGCTCCTAAGTCGTACCCTGACTGTGTCTGCAGCTAGGGGGCTGACGCTAGGCCTCACTCAGGCCTTGACGTTCTCCATAAGTCAGGTCTGAATCTGTCCCTACCGAAAATCTTGACGCAGGTCCTAAATTTTAGGCCTTGATTCTCTAAGTAACTAAGGTCTTGACACCAAATCCAGGTCATTAACTGACACTACCCCTAGACCTTAATCTAATCTTGACTTTAGCTAATGTCAAGTTTAGGGAAAGAGATTCTTTACGATGAAATTCTTTCATCATATGAATATTGGTTTCTTAAAACAATTTTTAAACTCTTGTTAACCTTAAACAAAGTGTACTCAACTGCTGTGGAATATTCCTTCATAGCAGCGTGCATGGTTCACTTTTACATTCTTGTGTGTTGGCCTTCAGGGTTCTTGCAGGAATGGCTCCTCTTATGCTAACTAAATCATCCCTGATGCTGAACATAAATAAGGCGCTGAAATTACTCCCGATGCTGTGAACCGCTCCCTAACTACGGCCTGGAGACTCGTGCTAACCCAGGCGCTGACACTGTCCCTAACCAAGACCCTGACATTACACGTAACTCGGACCCTGACACTACTCCTAGCTCACTCCCTGACACTATACCTGACAAAGGCCATAATGATATTCCTAACTCAGACCCTGACACTGACTCTAACTAAGGCCCTACTGCCGCCAATATCTAAAGTCCTGATACTATCCTGAGTTAATATCCTGACCCAGGTCTTACCAAGGTCCTGAAACTGACCCAAAGTAAGCCTTGATGCTGTCCGAAAATGAGGTCCTGAGGCTCTCCCTAACAGAGGCCCTGATAATGTCTTTAATGAAGACCCTCAGGCTGATCCCACAGAGGCCCTTCTGCTGCTCCTAAGTCATGCCCTGACACTTTCCCTAACTCAGATCCTAAAGATAGGCCTCACTTAGGCACTTGGGCTGTACCTTACTTAGGCTCTGATGCTGTCCTTATATGAAGCCAGGGCAGTGGTCGTGATTTAGGGCCTGACTCTGGTCCTAAGTCAGGCCCCGATGCTCTCAATAACTAAGGTTTTAACGCTTTCTCTTGGTCGTTTCCTGACACTATCCCTGGCCCGGAACCTGACTCTGTCCCAAGCTCATGTCCTGCATCTTATCCTAAATGAAACCCTAACACTCTCCGTAACTAGGGCCCTGAATAATCCTGCCTAAGGCCTTGACACGACTTCTCACTAAGGCCCGGAACCTGACATTGTCCCTAGAAAAGGCCCTGACTATACCTAACAAAGGCTATAATGCTAGTCCTAACTCAGGCCCTGACACTGTTTCTAACTAAAGCCCAGCTGCCGCCAATATCTAAAATCCTGATATTATCCTGAGTTAATATCCTGACCCAGGTCTTACTAAGGTCCTGAAACTGACCCAAAGTAAGCCTTGATGCTGTCTGAAAATGAGGCCCTGAGGCTCTCCCTAACAGAGGCCCTGAGAATGTCTTTAGTGAAGACCCTCACGCTGATGCCACAGAGGCCCTTCTGCTGCTCCTAAGTCATGCCCTGACAGTGTCCCGAACTCAGGCCCTAAAGATAAGCCTCACTTAGGCCCTTTGGCTGTACCTTCCTTATGCTCTGACGCTGTCTGTATAGGAAGCCCTGGCAGTGGTCCTGATTTAGGCCCTCACGCTGGTTCTAAGTAAGGCCCTGAGGCTCGCAATAACGAAGGTCTTCACGCTTTTCCTGGGTCATTTCGTGACGCTATCCCTGGCCCGGAACCTGACTCTGTCCCAAGCTCATGTCCTGCATCTTATCCTAAATGAAACCCTAATAGTATCCCTAACTAAGCCCTGACTAATCCGAACAAAGGCCTTGACACTATCTCTCACTAAAGCCCGGAATCTGTCCCTAATGGTCCCTGCTGCAATTAATAACTAAAAAAAGGACACTGTCCTGAGCTAATATCCTGACACATTTCTAGCCACTGTCCTGATACTTTCCAAAAGAAAGCCTGTTGCCGTCCTTAAGTGACGACCTGAGGCTGTTCCTAACTCAGGCCCTGAAGCTTTCCCTAACTGAGGCCTTGATTCTGTGACTAACACAGGCCCTGTTCATGTCTTTCACTATGACCTGCATGCTGACCCCACAAAGGCCCTGATGCTGTTCCTACGTCATGCCCTGACTGTGTCTCCAGCAGGTGGGCTGGCACTAGGCCTCACTCAGGCCTAGACGTTCTCCGTAAGTCAGGCTCTGACGATGTCCCTACCCGAAGCCCTGACACAGGTCCTAAATTAGGCCCTGATTCTCTAAATAACTAAGGTCTTGACACCAACCCAGGTCATTTTCTGACACTATCCCTGGCTCGGATCATGACTCTGTCCCAAGGTAATGTCCTGCATCTTATCCTAATTGAAACCCTAATACTCTCCCTAACTAAGGCCCGGACTAATCCTAATTAAGGCATTGACCCTATCTCTCACTAAGGCCCAGAATCTATCCCTAACATGGGCCCTGCTGCAATCAATAATGAAAATCCGGACACTATCCTGAGCTAATATGCTGACACATTTCTATCCACGGACCTGACACAGTCCCAAAGAAAGGCCTGTCGCTGTCCTTAAATGAAGACCTGAGGCTGTGCCTAACTCAGGCCCTGAAGCTTTCCCTAACGGAGGCCTCGATTCTGACTCACTCAGGCCCTGCTCATGTCCTTAACTATGACCCGAATGCTGACCCAACAGAGGCCCGGATGCTGCTTCGACGTCATGCCCTGACACTGTCTCCAGCTAGGGGCCTGAAGCTGGGCCTCACTCAGGCCCTGTTTCTTGCCCAATTCCGGCCTTGATGCTGGTCCTAAATAAGGCCCTCAGGTTCTCAGTAACTAAGATCTTGACACTATCCCGAGGTCATTTGCTGACACAATCCCTAGACTTTACCCTAACCCTGTCCCTAGCTAATGTCCTGCCTCTTATGCTAACTGAAGCCCTTATGCTGTGCCCATGTCAGGACCTGAATTGAGTCCCCATGCCGTGACACTGTCCCTAACTAAGGCCTGGATGTTTGGTCTAAGTCAAGGCCTGACACTGTCGCTAACTAAGGCCCTGATGCCATCAATATCTAAAGTCCTCACACTATCCTCAGCTAATTTACTATCCCATCTCTTACTAAGGTCCTGAAAATATCGCTAAGTAAGCCGTGACGCTGTCCCTAACAGAAGGCCTGCTCATGTCTTTAACGAAGACCATAATGCTGATCCAACAACGGCACTGATGCTGCTCCTGTGTCACGCCCTGACAGTGTCCCCACCTACAGGAATGACGCTAGGCCTCACTCAGGCCCTGTCGCTCACCCCAAGCCAGTCCGGGATGCGATTTTTACATGAAGCCCTAACATTGCTTCTAAAGAAGGCCCTGATGCTCTCAGTAACTAAGGTCTTGACACTATCTCTCACTAAGGCCTGGAATCTGTCCCTAACATGGGTCCTGCTGCAATCAATAACTAAAATCCGGACACTATCCTGAGCTAATATGCTGACACATTTCTATCCAAGGTTCTGACACTGTCGCAAAGAGAGCCCTGTCGCTCTCCTTAACTGAAGACGTGAGGCTGTGCCTAACTCAGGCCCTGAAGCTTTCCTTAACCCAGGCCTTGATTCTGTGACTCACTCAAGCCCTGCTCATGTCTTTCACTATGACCCGAATGCTGACTCCACAAACGCCCTGATGCTGCTCCTAAGTCATGCCCTGACAGTGTCTGCATCTAGGGGCCTGATGCTAGGCCTCACTCAGGCCCTCACTTTCTCCCTATACCAGGCTCTGACACTGTCCCTACCCGAAGCCCTGGCACAGATCCTAAATTAGGCCCTGATTCTATAAGTAACTAAGGGCTTGATTCCAAACCTAGGTCATTACCTGACACTAGCCCTAGACCTGAATGTAACCTTGTCCGTTGCTAATGTCAAATTTATCTAAAGAGATTCTTTAGGATGAAATTCTTTCATCTTCTGAATAGAGTTTTCTGAAAAAAATAATGTTTAAACTCTTACCGACCTTAAACAAAATGTACTCAACTTCTGCGGAATATTCCTTTATACCAGCGTGTATGGTTTCCTTCTGCATCTGCGTGTGTTGGCTTAAAGGGTGCTTGTAGGAATGCCCTGATGCTGTCCCTAAATAACGTCCTGAAATTAGTCTCAAGGCTGTGAACCTGTCCCAAACTGAGGCCTGGAGGCTCATCCTAGCTCAGGCCCTGACACTGTCCCTAGCAAAGGCCCTCACACAACTCCTAGCTCAGTCCCTGACACTATACCTAACAAAGGCCATAATGCTAGTCCTAACTCAGGCCCTGACACTGTTTCTAACTAAAGCCCAGCTGCCGCCAATATCTAAAATCCTGATACTATCCTGAGTTAATATCCTGACCCAGGTCTTACAAAGGTCCTGAAACTGACTAAAACTAAGCCTTGATGCTGTCCATAAATAAGGCCCTGAGGCTCTCCCTAACAGAGGCCCTGATAATGTCTTTAATGAAGAACCTGACGCTGATCCCAGAGAGGCCCTTCTGCTGCTCCTAAGTCATGCCCTGACAGTGTCCCGAACTCAGGCCCTAAAGATAAGCCTCACTTAGGCCCTTTGGCTGTACCTTCCTTATGCTCTGACGCTGTCTGTATAGGAAGCCCTGGCAGTGGTCCTGATTTAGGCCCTCACGCTGGTCCTAAGTAAGGCCCTGAGGCTCGCAATAACGAAGGTCTTCACGCTTTTCCTGGGTCATTTCGTGACGCTATCCCTGGCCCGGAACCTGACTCTGTCCCAAGCTCATGTCCTGCATCTTATCCTAAATGAAACCCTAATAGTATGCCTAACTAAGCCCTGACCAATCCGAACAAAGGCCTTGACACTATCTCTCACTAAAGCCCGGAATCTGTCCCTAACATGGGACCTGTTGCAATCAGTAACTAAAATCCGGACACTGTCCTGAGATACTTTCCTGACACATTTCTATGCACGATCCTGACACTGTCCCAAACCGGTCGGTGTCTTTAAGTGAAGACCAGACACTGTGCCTAACTCAGGCCCTGAAGCTTTCCCTAACGGAGGCCTTGATTCTGTGACTCACTCAAGGCCTGCTCATGTCTTTCACTATGACCTTTCGCTGACCCAACCAAGGTGTTTATGCTGCTCCTAAGTCATGCCCTGACTGTGTCTACAGCTACGGGGATGACGCTAGGCCTCACTCAGGCCCTGAAGTTCTCCATAAGTCAGGTCTGACGCTGTCCCTACCGAAAATCTTGACGCAGGTCCTAAATTTTAGGCCTTGATTCTCTAAGTAAGTAAGGTCTTGACACTAAAACTAGGTCATTAACTGACACTACCCCTAGACCTTAATCTAATCTTGACTTTAGCTAATGTCAAGTTTAGGGAAAGAGATTCTTTACGATGAAATTCTTTCATCATATGAATATTGGTTTCTTAAAACAATAATTTTTAAACTCTTGTTAACCTTAAACAAAGTGTACTCAACTGCTGTGGAATATTCCTTCATAGCAGCGTGCATGGTTTACTTTTACATTCTCGTGTGTTGGCCTTCAGGGTTCTTGCAGGAATGGCTCCTCTTATGCTAACTAAATCATCCCTGATGCTGAACATAAATAAGGCGCTGAAATTACTCCCGATGCTCTGAACCTGTCCCTAACTACGGCCTGGAGACTCGTGCTAAACCAGGCCCTGACACTGTCCCAAACCAAGACCCTGACATTACACGTAACTCGGACCCTGACACTACTCCTAGCTCACTCCCTGACACTATTACCTAACAAAGCCCATAATGATATTCCTAACTCAGACCCTGACACTGACTCTAACTAAGGCCCTGCTGCCGCCAATATCTAAAGTCCTGATGCTATCCTGAGTTAATATCCTGACCCAGGTCTTACCAAGGTCCTGAAACTGACCCAAAGTAAGCCTTGATGCTGTCTGAAAATGAGGCCCTGAGGCTCTCCCTAACAGAGGCCCTGATAATGTCTTTAGTGAAGACCCTCAGGCTGATCCCACAGAGGCCCTTCTGCTGCTCCTAAGTCATGCCCTGACAGTGTCCCGAACTCAGGCCCTAAAGATAAGCCTCACTTAGGCCCTTTGGCTGTACCTTCCTTATGCTCTGACGCTGTCTGTATAGGAAGCCCTGGCAGTGGTCCTGATTTAGGCCCTCACGCTGGTCCTAAGTAAGGCCCTGAGGCTCTCAATAACGAAGGTCTTCACGCTTTTCCTGGGTCATTTCGTGACGCTATCCCTGGCCCGGAACCTGACTCTGTCCCAAGCTCATGTCCTGCATCTTATCCTAAATGAAACCCTAATAGTATCCCTAACTAAGCCCTGACGAATCCGAACAAAGGCCTTCACACTATCTCTCACGAGCGCCCGGAATCTGTCCCTAATGGTCCCTGCTGCAATTAATAACTAAAAAAAGGACACTGTCCAGAGCTAATATCCTGACACATTTCTAGCCACTGTCCTGATACTTTCCAAAAGAAAGCCTGTTGCCGTCCTTAAGTGAAGACCTGAGGCTGTGCCTAACTCAGGCCCTGCAGCTTTCCCTAACTGAGGCCTTGATTCTGTGACTAACACAGGCCCTGTTCATGTCTTTCACTATGACCTGCATGCTGACCCCACAAAGGCCCTGATGCTGTTCCTACGTCATGCCCTGACTGTGTCTCCAGCAGGTGGGCTGGCACTAGGCCTCACTCAGGCCTAGACGTTCTCCCTAAGTCAGGCTCTGACGATGTCCCTACCCGAAGCCCTGACACAGGTCCTAAATTAGGCCCTGATTCTCTAAATAACTAAGGTCTTGACACCAACCCAGGTCATTTTCTGACACTATCCCTGGCTCGGATCATGACTCTGTCCCACGGTAATGTCCTGCATCTTATCCTAATTGAAACCCTAATACTCTCCCTAACTAAGGCCCGGACTAATCCTAATTAAGGCATTGACCCTATCTCTCACTAAGGCCCAGAATCTATCCCTAACATGGGCCCTGCTGCAATCAATAATGAAAATCCGGACACTATCCTGAGCTAATATGCTGACACTTTTCTATCCACGGACCTGACACAGTCCCAAAGAAAGGCCTGTCGCTGTCCTTAAATGAAGACCTGAGGCTGTGCCTAACTCAGGCCCTGAAGCTTTCCCTAACGGAGGCCTCGATTCTCTGACGCACTCAGGCCCTGCTCATGTCCTTAACTATGACCCGAATGCTGACCCAACCAAGGCCCGGATGCTGCTTCGACGTCATGCCCTGACACTGTCTCCAGCTAGGGGCCTGAAGCTGGGCCTCACTCAGGCCCTGTTTCTTGCCCTAAGTCCGGTCCTGATGCTGGTCCTAAATAAGGCCCTCAGGTTCTCAGTAACTAAGGTCTTGACACTATCCCGAGGTCATTTGCTGACACAATCCCTAGACTTTACCCTAACCCTGTCCCTAGCTAATGTCCTGCCTCTTATGCTAACTGAAGCCCTTATGCTGTGCCCATGTCAGGACCTGAATTGAGTCCCCATGCCGTGACACTGTCCCTAACTAAGGCCTGGATGTTAGGCCTAACTCAAGGCCTGACACTGTCCCTAACTAAGGCCCTGATGCCATCAATATCTAAAGTCCTCACACTATCCTCAGCTAATTTACTATCCCATCTCTTACTAAGGTCCTGAAAATATCGCTAAGTAAGCCGTGACGCTGTCCCTAACAGAAGGCCTGCTCATGTCTTTAACGAAGACCATAATGCTGATCCAACAACGGCACTGATGCTGCTCCTGTGTCACGCCCTGACAGTGTCCCCACCTACAGGAATGACGCTAGGCCTCACTCAGGCCCTGTCGCTCACCCCAAGCCAGTCCGGGATGCGATTTTTACATGAAGCCCTAACATTGCTTCTAAAGAAGGCCCTGATGCTCTCAGTAACTAAGGTCGTGACACTATCTCTCACTAAGGCCTGGAATCTGTCCCTAACATGGGTCCTGCTGCAATCAATAACTAAAATCCGGACACTATCCTGAGCTAATATGCTGACACATTTCTATCCAAGGTTCTGACACTGTCCCAAAGAGAGCCCTGTCGCTCTCCTTAACTGAAGACGTGAGGCTGTGCCTAACTCAGGCCCCGAAGCTTTCCTTAACCCAGGCCTTGATTCTGTGACTCACTCAAGCCCTGCTCATGTCTTTCACTATGACCCGAATGCTGACTCCACAAACGCCCTGATGCTGCTCCTAAGTCATGCCCTGACAGTGTCTGCATCTAGGGGCCTGATGCTAGGCCTCACTCAGGCCCTCACTTTCTCCCTATACCAGGCTCTGACACTGTCCCTACCCGAAGCCCTGGCACAGATCCTAAATTAGGCCCTGATTCTATAAGTAACTAAGGGCTTGATTCCAAACCTAGGTCATTACCTGACACTAGCCCTAGACCTGAACGTAAACTTCTCTTTTGCTAATGTTAAATTTAGCTAAAGAGATTCTTTAGGATGAAATTCTTTCATCTTCTGAATAGAGTTTTCTGAAAAAAATAATGTTTAAACTCTTACTGAACTTAAACAAAATGTACTCAACTTCTGTGGAATATTCCTTTATACCAGCCTGCCTGGTTTACTTCTGCATTTGCCTGTGTTGGCTTTCAGGGTGCTTGTAGGAATACCTCCTCTTATGCTAACGAACTAACTCTTATTATGCTAAATCCCTGATGTTTTCCCTAATTAAATTCAGGAAACTCCTCCCAAGGCTGTGAACCCCTCCCAAACTGAGGCCTGGAGGCTCATCCTAGCTCAGGCCCTGACACAACTCCTAGCTCAGTCCCTGACACTATACCTAACAAAGGCTATAATGCTAGTCCTAACTCAGGCCCTGACACTGTTTCTAACTACAGCCCAGCTGCCGCCAATATCTAAAATCCTGATACTATCCTGAGTTAATATCCTGACCCAGGTCTTACCAAGGTCCTGAAACTGACCCAAAGTAAGCCTTGATGCTGTCCATAAATGAGGCCCTGAGGCTCTCCCTAACAGAGGCCCTGATAATGTCTTTAATGAAGAACCTGACGCTGATCCCACAGAGGCCCTTCTGCTGCTCCTAAGTCATGCCCTGACAGTGTCCCGAACTCAGGCCCTAAAGATAAGCCTCACTTAGGCCCTTTGGCTGTACCTTCCTTATGCTCTGACGCTGTCTGTATAGGAAGCCCTGGCAGTGGTCCTGATTTAGGCCCTCACGCTGGTCCTAAGTAAGGCCCTGAGGCTCTCAATAACGAAGGTCTTCACGCTTTTCCTGGGTCATTTCGTGACGCTATCCCTGGCCCGGAACCTGACTCTGTCCCAAGCTCATGTCCTGCATCTTATCCTAAATGAAACCCTAATAGTATCCCTAACTAAGCCCTGACCAATCCGAACAAAGGCCTTGACACTATCTCTCACTAAAGCCCGGAATCTGTCCCTAACATGGCACCTGTTGCAATCAATAACTAAAATCCGGACACTGTCCTGAGATAATTTCCTGACACATTTCTATGCACGATCCTGACACTGTCCCAAACCGGTCGGTGTCTTTAAGTGAAGACCTGACACTGTGCCTAACTCAGGCCCTGAAGCTTTCCCTAACGGAGGCCTTGATTCTGTGACTCACTCAAGGCCTGCTCATGTCTTTCACTATGACCTTTCGCTGACCCAACCAAGGTGTTTATGCTGCTCCTAAGTCGTACCCTGACTGTGTCTGCAGCTAGGAGGCTGACGCTAGGCCTCACTCAGGCCTTGACGTTCTCCATAAGTCAGGTCTGAATCTGTCCCTACCGAAAATCTTGACGCAGGTCCTAAATTTTAGGCCTTGATTCTCTAAGTAACTAAGGTCTTGACACCAAATCCAGGTCATTAACTGACACTACCCCTAGACCTTAATCTAATCTTGACTTTAGCTAATGTCAAGTTTAGGGAAAGAGATTCTTTACGATGAAATTCTTTCATCATATGAATATTGGTTTCTTAAAACAATAATTTTTAAACTCTTGTTAACCTTAAACAAAGTGTACTCAACTGCTGTGGAATATTCCTTCATAGCAGCGTGCATGGTTCACTTTTACATTCTTGTGTGTTGGTCTTCAGGGTTCTTGCAGGAATGGCTCCTCTTATGCTAACTAAATCATCCCTGATGCTGAACATAAATAAGGCGCTGAAATTACTCCCGATGCTGTGAACCGCTCCCTAACTACGGCCTGGAGACTCGTGCTAACCCAGGCGCTGACACTGTCCCTAACCAAGACCCTGACATTACACGTAACTCGGACCCTGACACTACTCCTAGCTCACTCCCTGACACTATACCTGACAAAGGCCATAATGATATTCCTAACTCAGACCCTGACACTGACTCTAACTAAGGCCCTGCTGCCGCCAATATCTAAAGTCCTGATGCTATCCTGAGTTAATATCCTGACCCAGGTCTTACCAAGGTCCTGAAACTGACCCAAAGTAAGCCTTGATGCTGTCTGAAAATGAGGCCCTGAGGCTCTCCCTAACAGAGGCCCTGATAATGTCTTTAGTGAAGACCCTCACGCTGATCCCACAGAGGCCCTTCTGCTGCTCCTAAGTCATGCCCTGACAGTGTCCCGAACTCAGGCCCTAAAGATAAGCCTCACTTAGGCCCTTTGGCTGTACCTTCCTTATGCTCTGACGCTGTCTGTATAGGAAGCCCTGGCAGTGGTCCTGATTTAGGCCCTCACGCTGGTCCTAAGTAAGGCCCTGAGGCTCTCAATAACGAAGGTCTTCACGCTTTTCCTGGGTCATTTCGTGACGCTATCCCTGGCCCGGAACCTGACTCTGTCCCAAGCTCATGTCCTGCATCTTATCCTAAATGAAACCCTAATAGTATCCCTAACTAAGCCCTGACGAATCCGAACAAAGGCCTTCACACTATCTCTCACGAGCGCCCGGAATCTGTCCCTAATGGTCCCTGCTGCAATTAATAACTAAAAAAAGGACACTGTCCAGAGCTAATATCCTGACACATTTCTAGCCACTGTCCTGATACTTTCCAAAAGAAAGCCTGTTGCCGTCCTTAAGTGAAGACCTGAGGCTGTGCCTAACTCAGGCCCTGCAGCTTTCCCTAACTGAGGCCTTGATTCTGTGACTAACACAGGCCCTGTTCATGTCTTTCACTATGACCTGCATGCTGACCCCACAAAGGCCCTGATGCTGTTCCTACGTCATGCCCTGACTGTGTCTCCAGCAGGTGGGCTGGCACTAGGCCTCACTCAGGCCTAGACGTTCTCCCTAAGTCAGGCTCTGACGATGTCCCTACCCGAAGCCCTGACACAGGTCCTAAATTAGGCCCTGATTCTCTAAATAACTAAGGTCTTGACACCAACCCAGGTCATTTTCTGACACTATCCCTGGCTCGGATCATGACTCTGTCCCAAGGTAATGTCCTGCATCTTATCCTAATTGAAACCCTAATACTCTCCCTAACTAAGGCCCGGACTAATCCTAATTAAGGCATTGACCCTATCTCTCACTAAGGCCCAGAATCTATCCCTAACATGGGCCCTGCTGCAATCAATAATGAAAATCCGGACACTATCCTGAGCTAATATGCTGACACATTTCTATCCACGGACCTGACACAGTCCCAAAGAAAGGCCTGTCGCTGTCCTTAAATGAAGACCTGAGGCTGTGCCTAACTCAGGCCCTGAAGCTTTCCCTAACGGAGGCCTCGATTCTCTGACGCACTCAGGCCCTGCTCATGTCCTTAACTATGACCCGAATGCTGACCCAACCAAGGCCCGGATGCTGCTTCGACGTCATGCCCTGACACTGTCTCCAGCTAGGGGCCTGAAGCTGGGCCTCACTCAGGCCCTGTTTCTTGCCCTAAGTCCGGTCCTGATGCTGGTCCTAAATAAGGCCCTCAGGTTCTCAGTAACTAAGGTCTTGACACTATCCCGAGGTCATTTGCTGACACAATCCCTAGACTTTACCCTAACCCTGTCCCTAGCTAATGTCCTGCCTCTTATGCTAACTGAAGCCCTTATGCTGTGCCCATGTCAGGACCTGAATTGAGTCCCCATGCCGTGACACTGTCCCTAACTAAGGCCTGGATGTTAGGCCTAACTCAAGGCCTGACACTGTCCCTAACTAAGGCCCTGATGCCATCAATATCTAAAGTCCTCACACTATCCTCAGCTAATTTACTATCCCATCTCTTACTAAGGTCCTGAAAATATCACTAAGTAAGCCGTGACGCTGTCCCTAACAGAAGGCCTGCTCATGTCTTTAACGAAGACCATAATGCTGATCCAACAACGGCACTGATGCTGCTCCTGTGTCACGCCCTGACAGTGTCCCCACCTACAGGAATGACGCTAGGCCTCACTCAGGCCCTGTCGCTCACCCCAAGCCAGTCCGGGATGCGATTTTTACATGAAGCCCTAACATTGCTTCTAAAGAAGGCCCTGATGCTCTCAGTAACTAAGGTCGTGACACTATCTCTCACTAAGGCCTGGAATCTGTCCCTAACATGGGTCCTGCTGCAATCAATAACTAAAATCCGGACACTATCCTGAGCTAATATGCTGACACATTTCTATCCAAGGTTCTGACACTGTCCCAAAGAGAGCCCTGTCGCTCTCCTTAACTGAAGACGTGAGGCTGTGCCTAACTCAGGCCCCGAAGCTTTCCTTAACCCAGGCCTTGATTCTGTGACTCACTCAAGCCCTGCTCATGTCTTTCACTATGACCCGAATGCTGACTCCACAAACGCCCTGATGCTGCTCCTAAGTCATGCCCTGACAGTGTCTGCATCTAGGGGCCTGATGCTAGGCCTCACTCAGGCCCTCACTTTCTCCCTATACCAGGCTCTGACACTGTCCCTACCCGAAGCCCTGGCACAGATCCTAAATTAGGCCCTGATTCTATAAGTAACTAAGGGCTTGATTCCAAACCTAGGTCATTACCTGACACTAGCCCTAGACCTGAACGTAAACTTCTCTTTTGCTAATGTTAAATTTAGCTAAAGAGATTCTTTAGGATGAAATTCTTTCATCTTCTGAATAGAGTTTTCTGAAAAAAATAATGTTTAAACTCTTACTGAACTTAAACAAAATGTACTCAACTTCTGTGGAATATTCCTTTATACCAGCCTGCCTGGTTTACTTCTGCATTTGCCTGTGTTGGCTTTCAGGGTGCTTGTAGGAATACCTCCTCTTATGCTAACGAACTAACTCTTATTATGCTAAATCCCTGATGTTTTCCCTAATTAAATTCAGGAAACTCCTCCCAAGGCTGTGAACCCCTCCCAAACTGAGGCCTGGAGGCTCATCCTAGCTCAGGCCCTGACACAACTCCTAGCTCAGTCCCTGACACTATACCTAACAAAGGCTATAATGCTAGTCCTAACTCAGGCCCTGACACTGTTTCTAACTACAGCCCAGCTGCCGCCAATATCTAAAATCCTGATACTATCCTGAGTTAATATCCTGACCCAGGTCTTACCAAGGTCCTGAAACTGACCCAAAGTAAGCCTTGATGCTGTCCATAAATGAGGCCCTGAGGCTCTCCCTAACAGAGGCCCTGATAATGTCTTTAATGAAGAACCTGACGCTGATCCCACAGAGGCCCTTCTGCTGCTCCTAAGTCATGCCCTGACAGTGTCCCGAACTCAGGCCCTAAAGATAAGCCTCACTTAGGCCCTTTGGCTGTACCTTCCTTATGCTCTGACGCTGTCTGTATAGGAAGCCCTGGCAGTGGTCCTGATTTAGGCCCTCACGCTGGTCCTAAGTAAGGCCCTGAGGCTCTCAATAACGAAGGTCTTCACGCTTTTCCTGGGTCATTTCGTGACGCTATCCCTGGCCCGGAACCTGACTCTGTCCCAAGCTCATGTCCTGCATCTTATCCTAAATGAAACCCTAATAGTATCCCTAACTAAGCCCTGACCAATCCGAACAAAGGCCTTGACACTATCTCTCACTAAAGCCCGGAATCTGTCCCTAACATGGCACCTGTTGCAATCAATAACTAAAATCCGGACACTGTCCTGAGATAATTTCCTGACACATTTCTATGCACGATCCTGACACTGTCCCAAACCGGTCGGTGTCTTTAAGTGAAGACCTGACACTGTGCCTAACTCAGGCCCTGAAGCTTTCCCTAACGGAGGCCTTGATTCTGTGACTCACTCAAGGCCTGCTCATGTCTTTCACTATGACCTTTCGCTGACCCAACCAAGGTGTTTATGCTGCTCCTAAGTCGTACCCTGACTGTGTCTGCAGCTAGGAGGCTGACGCTAGGCCTCACTCAGGCCTTGACGTTCTCCATAAGTCAGGTCTGAATCTGTCCCTACCGAAAATCTTGACGCAGGTCCTAAATTTTAGGCCTTGATTCTCTAAGTAACTAAGGTCTTGACACCAAATCCAGGTCATTAACTGACACTACCCCTAGACCTTAATCTAATCTTGACTTTAGCTAATGTCAAGTTTAGGGAAAGAGATTCTTTACGATGAAATTCTTTCATCATATGAATATTGGTTTCTTAAAACAATAATTTTTAAACTCTTGTTAACCTTAAACAAAGTGTACTCAACTGCTGTGGAATATTCCTTCATAGCAGCGTGCATGGTTCACTTTTACATTCTTGTGTGTTGGCCTTCAGGGTTCTTGCAGGAATGGCTCCTCTTATGCTAACTAAATCATCCCTGATGCTGAACATAAATAAGGCGCTGAAATTACTCCCGATGCTGTGAACCGCTCCCTAACTACGGCCTGGAGACTCGTGCTAACCCAGGCGCTGACACTGTCCCTAACCAAGACCCTGACATTACACGTAACTCGGACCCTGACACTACTCCTAGCTCACTCCCTGACACTATACCTGACAAAGGCCATAATGATATTCCTAACTCAGACCCTGACACTGACTCTAACTAAGGCCCTGCTGCCGCCAATATCTAAAGTCTTGATGCTATCCTGAGTTAATATCCTGACCCAGGTCTTACCAAGGTCCTGAAACTGACCCAAAGTAAGCCTTGATGCTGTCTGAAAATGAGGCCCTGAGGCTCTCCCTAACAGAGGCCCTGATAATGTCTTTAGTGAAGACCCTCACGCTGATCCCACAGAGGCCCTTCTGCTGCTCCTAAGTCATGCCCTGACACTTTCCCTAACTCAGATCCTAAAGATAGGCCTCACTTAGGCACTTGGGCTGTACCTTACTTAGGCTGTGATGATGTCCTTATATGAAGCAGGGGCAGTGGTCGTGATTTAGGGCCTGACTCTGGTCCTAAGTCAGGCCCCGATGCTCTCAATAACTAAGGTTTTAACGCTTTCTCTTGGTCGTTTCCTGACACTATCCCTGGCCCGGAACCTGACTCTGTCCCAAGCTCATGTCCTGCATCTTATCCTAAATGAAACCCTAACACTCTCCGTAACTAGGGCCCTGAATAATCCTGCCTAAGGCCTTGACACGACTTCTCACTAAGGCCCGGAACCTGACATTGTCCCTAGAAAAGGCCCTGACTATACCTAACAAAGGCTATAATGCTAGTCCTAACTCAGGCCCTGACACTGTTTCTAACTAAAGCCCAGCTGCCGCCAATATCTAAAATCCTGATACTATCCTGAGTTAATATCCTGACCCAGGTCTTACCAAGGTCCTGAAACTGACCCAAAGTAAGCCTTGATGCTGTCTGAAAATGAGGCCCTGAGGCTCTCCCTAACAGAGGCCCTGATAATGTCTTTAGTGAAGACCCTCACGCTGATCCCACAGAGGCCCTTCTGCTGCTCCTAAGTCATGCCCTGACAGTGTCCCGAACTCAGGCCCTAAAGATAAGCCTCACTTAGGCCCTTTGGCTGTACCTTCCTTATGCTCTGACGCTGTCTGTATAGGAAGCCCTGGCAGTGGTCCTGATTTAGGCCCTCACACTGGTCCTAAGTAAGGCCCCGAGGCTCTCAATAACGAAGGTCTTCACGCTTTTCCTGGGTCATTTCGTGACGCTATCCCTGGCCCGGAACCTGACTCTGTCCCAAGCTCATGTCCTGCATCTTATCCTAAATGAAACCCTAATAGTATCCCTAACTAAGCCCTGACGAATCCGAACAAAGGCCTTCCCACTATCTCTCACGAGCGCCCGGAATCTGTCCCTAACATGGGACCTGTTGCAATAACTAAAATCCGGACACTGTCCTGAGCTAATATCCTGACTCATTTCTATCCACTGTTCTGATACTTTCCAAAAGAAAGCCTGTTGCCGTCCTTAAGTGAAGACCTGAGGCTGTTCCTAACTCAGGCCCTGAAGCTTTCCCTAACTGAGGCCTTGATTCTGTGACTAACACAGGCCCTGTTCATGTCTTTCACTATGACCTGCATGCTGACCCCACAAAGGCCCTGATGCTGTTCCTACGTCATGCCCTGACTGTGTCTCCAGCAGGTGGGCTGGCACTAGGCCTCACTCAGGCCTAGACGTTCTCCCTAAGTCAGGCTCTGACGCTGTCCCTACCCGAAGCCCTGACACAGGTCCTAAATTAGGCCCTGATTCTCTAAATAACTAAGCTCTTGACACCAACCCAGGACATTTTCTGACACTATCCCTGGCTCGGATCATGAGTCTGTCCCAAGCTCATGTCCTGCATCTTATAATAAATGAAACCCTAATAGTATCCCTAACTAAGCCCTGACTAATCCGAACAAAGGCCTTGACACTATCTCTCACTAAAGCCCGGAATCTGTCCCTAACATGGCACCTGTTGCAATCAATAACTAAAATCCGGACACTGTCCTGAGGTAATTTCCTGACACATTTCTATGCACGATCCTGACACTGTCCCAAACCGGTCGGTGTCTGTAAGTGAAGACCTGACACTGTGCCTAACTCAGGCCCTGAAGCTTTCCCTAAGTGAGGCCTTGATTCTGTGACTCACTCAAGGCCTGCTCATGTCTTTCACTATGACCTTTCGCTGACCCAACCAAGGTGTTTATGCTGCTCCTAAGTCGTACCCTGACTGTGTCTGCAGCTAGGGGGCTGACGCTAGGCCTCACTCAGGCCCTGACGTTCTCCATAAGTCAGGTCTGACGCTGTCCCTACCGAAAATCTTGACGCAGGTCCTAAATTTTAGGCCTTGATTCTCTAAGTAACTAAGGTCTTGACACCAAATCCAGGTCATTAACTGACACTACCCCTAGACCTTAATCTAATCTTGACTTTAGCTAATGTCAAGTTTAGGGAAAGAGATTCTTTACGATGAAATTCTTTCATCATATGAATATTGGTTTCTTAAAACAATAATTTTTAAACTCTTGTTAACCTTAAACAAAGTGTACTCAACTGCTGTGGAATATTCGTTCATAGCAGCGTGCATGGTTCACTTTTACATTCTTGTGTGTTGGCCTTCAGGGTTCTTGCAGGAATGGCTCCTCTTATGCTAACTAAATCATCCCTGATGCTGAACATAAATAAGGCGCTGAAATTACTCCCGATGCTCTGAACCCCTCCCTAACTACGGCCTGGAGACTCGTGCTAACCCAGGCCCTGACACTGTCCCTAACCAAGACCCTGACATTACACGTAACTCGGACCCTGACACTACTCCTAGCTCACTCCCTGACACTATTACCTAACAAAGCCCATAATGATATTCCTAACTCAGACCCTGACACTGACTCTAACTAAGGCCCTGCTGCCGCCAATATCTAAAGTCCTGATGCTATCCTGAGTTAATATCCTGACCCAGGTCTTACCAAGGTCCTGAAACTGACCCAAAGTAAGCCTTGATGCTGTCTGAAAATGAGGCCCTGAGGCTCTCCCTAACAGAGGCCCTGATAATGTCTTTAGTGAAGACCCACACGCTGATCCCACAGAGGCCCTTCTGCTGCTCCTAAGTCATGCCCTGACAGTGTCCCGAACTCAGGCCCTAAAGATAAGCCTCACTTAGGCCCTTTGGCTGTACCTTCCTTATGCTCTGACGCTGTCTGTATAGGAAGCCCTGGCAGTGGTCCTGATTTAGGCCCTCACGCTGGTCCTAAGTAAGGCCCTGAGGCTCTCAATAACGAAGGTCTTCACGCTTTTCCTGGGTCATTTCGTGACGCTATCCCTGGCCCGGAACCTGACTCTGTCCCAAGCTCATGTCCTGCATCTTATCCTAAATGAAACCCTAATAGTATCCCTAACTAAGCCCTGACGAATCCGAACAAAGGCCTTCACACTATCTCTCACGAGCGCCCGGAATCTGTCCCTAATGGTCCCTGCTGCAATTAATAACTAAAAAAAGGACACTGTCCAGAGCTAATATCCTGACACATTTCTAGCCACTGTCCTGATACTTTCCAAAAGAAAGCCTGTTGCCGTCCTTAAGTGAAGACCTGAGGCTGTGCCTAACTCAGGCCCTGCAGCTTTCCCTAACTGAGGCCTTGATTCTGTGACTAACACAGGCCCTGTTCATGTCTTTCACTATGACCTGCATGCTGACCTCACAAAGGCCCTGATGCTGTTCCTACGTCATGCCCTGACTGTGTCTCCAGCAGGTGGGCTGGCACTAGGCCTCACTCAGGCCTAGACGTTCTCCCTAAGTCAGGCTCTGACGATGTCCCTACCCGAAGCCCTGACACAGGTCCTAAATTAGGCCCTGATTCTCTAAATAACTAAGGTCTTGACACCAACCCAGGTCATTTTCTGACACTATCCCTGGCTCGGATCATGACTCTGTCCCAAGGTAATGTCCTGCATCTTATCCTAATTGAAACCCTAATACTCTCCCTAACTAAGGCCCGGACTAATCCTAATTAAGGCATTGACCCTATCTCTCACTAAGGCCCAGAATCTATCCCTAACATGGGCCCTGCTGCAATCAATAATGAAAATCCGGACACTATCCTGAGCTAATATGCTGACACTTTTCTATCCACGGACCTGACACAGTCCCAAAGAAAGGCCTGTCGCTGTCCTTAAATGAAGACCTGAGGCTGTGCCTAACTCAGGCCCTGAAGCTTTCCCTAACGGAGGCCTCGATTCTCTGACGCACTCAGGCCCTGCTCATGTCCTTAACTATGACCCGAATGCTGACCCAACCAAGGCCCGGATGCTGCTTCGACGTCATGCCCTGACACTGTCTCCAGCTAGGGGCCTCACTCAGGCCCTGTTTCTTGCCCTAAGTCCGGTCCTGATGCTGGTCCTAAATAAGGCCCTCAGGTTCTCAGTAACTAAGGTCTTGACACTATCCCGAGGTCATTTGCTGACACAATCCCTAGACTTTACCCTAACCCTGTCCCTAGCTAATGTCCTGCCTCTTATGCTAACTGAAGCCCTTATGCTGTGCCCATGTCAGGACCTGAATTGAGTCCCCATGCCGTGACACTGTCCCTAACTAAGGCCTGGATGTTAGGCCTAACTCAAGGCCTGACACTGTCCCTAACTAAGGCCCTGATGCCATCAATATCTAAAGTCCTCACACTATCCTCAGCTAATTTACTATCCCATCTCTTACTAAGGTCCTGAAAATATCGCTAAGTAAGCCGTGACGCTGTCCCTAACAGAAGGCCTGCTCATGTCTTTAACGAAGACCATAATGCTGATCCAACAACGGCACTGATGCTGCTCCTGTGTCACGCCCTGACAGTGTCCCCACCTACAGGAATGACGCTAGGCCTCACTCAGGCCCTGTCGCTCACCCCAAGCCAGTCCGGGATGCGATTTTTACATGAAGCCCTAACATTGCTTCTAAAGAAGGCCCTGATGCTCTCAGTAACTAAGGTCGTGACACTATCTCTCACTAAGGCCTGGAATCTGTCCCTAACATGGGTCCTGCTGCAATCAATAACTAAAATCCGGACACTATCCTGAGCTAATATGCTGACACATTTCTATCCAAGGTTCTGACACTGTCCCAAAGAGAGCCCTGTCGCTCTCCTTAACTGAAGACGTGAGGCTGTGCCTAACTCAGGCCCCGAAGCTTTCCTTAACCCAGGCCTTGATTCTGTGACTCACTCAAGCCCTGCTCATGTCTTTCACTATGACCCGAATGCTGACTCCACAAACGCCCTGATGCTGCTCCTAAGTCATGCCCTGACAGTGTCTGCATCTAGGGGCCTGATGCTAGGCCTCACTCAGGCCCTCACTTTCTCCCTATACCAGGCTCTGACACTGTCCCTACCCGAAGCCCTGGCACAGATCCTAAATTAGGCCCTGATTCTATAAGTAACTAAGGCCTTGATTCCAAACCTAGGTCATTACCTGACACTAGCCCTAGACCTGAACGTAAACTTCTCTTTTGCTAATGTTAAATTTAGCTAAAGAGATTCTTTAGGATGAAATTCTTTCATCTTCTGAATAGAGTTTTCTGAAAAAAATAATGTTTAAACTCTTACTGAACTTAAACAAAATGTACTCAACTTCTGTGGAATATTCCTTTATACCAGCCTGCCTGGTTTACTTCTGCATTTGCCTGTGTTGGCTTTCAGGGTGCTTGTAGGAATACCTCCTCTTATGCTAACGAACTAACTCTTATTATGCTAAATCCCTGATGTTTTCCCTAATTAAATTCAGGAAACTCCTCCCAAGGCTGTGAACCCCTCCCAAACTGAGGCCTGGAGGCTCATCCTAGCTCAGGCCCTGACACAACTCCTAGCTCAGTCCCTGACACTATACCTAACAAAGGCTATAATGCTAGTCCTAACTCAGGCCCTGACACTGTTTCTAACTACAGCCCAGCTGCCGCCAATATCTAAAATCCTGATACTATCCTGAGTTAATATCCTGACCCAGGTCTTACCAAGGTCCTGAAACTGACCCAAAGTAAGCCTTGATGCTGTCCATAAATGAGGCCCTGAGGCTCTCCCTAACAGAGGCCCTGATAATGTCTTTAATGAAGAACCTGACGCTGATCCCACAGAGGCCCTTCTGCTGCTCCTAAGTCATGCCCTGACAGTGTCCCGAACTCAGGCCCTAAAGATAAGCCTCACTTAGGCCCTTTGGCTGTACCTTCCTTATGCTCTGACGCTGTCTGTATAGGAAGCCCTGGCAGTGGTCCTGATTTAGGCCCTCACGCTGGTCCTAAGTAAGGCCCTGAGGCTCTCAATAACGAAGGTCTTCACGCTTTTCCTGGGTCATTTCGTGACGCTATCCCTGGCCCGGAACCTGACTCTGTCCCAAGCTCATGTCCTGCATCTTATCCTAAATGAAACCCTAATAGTATCCCTAACTAAGCCCTGACCAATCCGAACAAAGGCCTTGACACTATCTCTCACTAAAGCCCGGAATCTGTCCCTAACATGGCACCTGTTGCAATCAATAACTAAAATCCGGACACTGTCCTGAGATAATTTCCTGACACATTTCTATGCACGATCCTGACACTGTCCCAAACCGGTCGGTGTCTTTAAGTGAAGACCTGACACTGTGCCTAACTCAGGCCCTGAAGCTTTCCCTAACGGAGGCCTTGATTCTGTGACTCACTCAAGGCCTGCTCATGTCTTTCACTATGACCTTTCGCTGACCCAACCAAGGTGTTTATGCTGCTCCTAAGTCGTACCCTGACTGTGTCTGCAGCTAGGAGGCTGACGCTAGGCCTCACTCAGGCCTTGACGTTCTCCATAAGTCAGGTCTGAATCTGTCCCTACCGAAAATCTTGACGCAGGTCCTAAATTTTAGGCCTTGATTCTCTAAGTAACTAAGGTCTTGACACCAAATCCAGGTCATTAACTGACACTACCCCTAGACCTTAATCTAATCTTGACTTTAGCTAATGTCAAGTTTAGGGAAAGAGATTCTTTACGATGAAATTCTTTCATCATATGAATATTGGTTTCTTAAAACAATAATTTTTAAACTCTTGTTAACCTTAAACAAAGTGTACTCAACTGCTGTGGAATATTCCTTCATAGCAGCGTGCATGGTTCACTTTTACATTCTTGTGTGTTGGCCTTCAGGGTTCTTGCAGGAATGGCTCCTCTTATGCTAACTAAATCATCCCTGATGCTGAACATAAATAAGGCGCTGAAATTACTCCCGATGCTGTGAACCGCTCCCTAACTACGGCCTGGAGACTCGTGCTAACCCAGGCGCTGACACTGTCCCTAACCAAGACCCTGACATTACACGTAACTCGGACCCTGACACTACTCCTAGCTCACTCCCTGACACTATACCTGACAAAGGCCATAATGATATTCCTAACTCAGACCCTGACACTGACTCTAACTAAGGCCCTGCTGCCGCCAATATCTAAAGTCTTGATGCTATCCTGAGTTAATATCCTGACCCAGGTCTTACCAAGGTCCTGAAACTGACCCAAAGTAAGCCTTGATGCTGTCTGAAAATGAGGCCCTGAGGCTCTCCCTAACAGAGGCCCTGATAATGTCTTTAGTGAAGACCCTCACGCTGATCCCACAGAGGCCCTTCTGCTGCTCCTAAGTCATGCCCTGACACTTTCCCTAACTCAGATCCTAAAGATAGGCCTCACTTAGGCACTTGGGCTGTACCTTACTTAGGCTGTGATGATGTCCTTATATGAAGCAGGGGCAGTGGTCGTGATTTAGGGCCTGACTCTGGTCCTAAGTCAGGCCCCGATGCTCTCAATAACTAAGGTTTTAACGCTTTCTCTTGGTCGTTTCCTGACACTATCCCTGGCCCGGAACCTGACTCTGTCCCAAGCTCATGTCCTGCATCTTATCCTAAATGAAACCCTAACACTCTCCGTAACTAGGGCCCTGAATAATCCTGCCTAAGGCCTTGACACGACTTCTCACTAAGGCCCGGAACCTGACATTGTCCCTAGAAAAGGCCCTGACTATACCTAACAAAGGCTATAATGCTAGTCCTAACTCAGGCCCTGACACTGTTTCTAACTAAAGCCCAGCTGCCGCCAATATCTAAAATCCTGATACTATCCTGAGTTAATATCCTGACCCAGGTCTTACCAAGGTCCTGAAACTGACCCAAAGTAAGCCTTGATGCTGTCTGAAAATGAGGCCCTGAGGCTCTCCCTAACAGAGGCCCTGATAATGTCTTTAGTGAAGACCCTCACGCTGATCCCACAGAGGCCCTTCTGCTGCTCCTAAGTCATGCCCTGACAGTGTCCCGAACTCAGGCCCTAAAGATAAGCCTCACTTAGGCCCTTTGGCTGTACCTTCCTTATGCTCTGACGCTGTCTGTATAGGAAGCCCTGGCAGTGGTCCTGATTTAGGCCCTCACACTGGTCCTAAGTAAGGCCCCGAGGCTCTCAATAACGAAGGTCTTCACGCTTTTCCTGGGTCATTTCGTGACGCTATCCCTGGCCCGGAACCTGACTCTGTCCCAAGCTCATGTCCTGCATCTTATCCTAAATGAAACCCTAATAGTATCCCTAACTAAGCCCTGACGAATCCGAACAAAGGCCTTCCCACTATCTCTCACGAGCGCCCGGAATCTGTCCCTAACATGGGACCTGCTGCAATAACTAAAATCCGGACACTGTCCTGAGCTAATATCCTGACTCATTTCTATCCACTGTTCTGATACTTTCCAAAAGAAAGCCTGTTGCCGTCCTTAAGTGAAGACCTGAGGCTGTTCCTAACTCAGGCCCTGAAGCTTTCCCTAACTGAGGCCTTGATTCTGTGACTAACACAGGCCCTGTTCATGTCTTTCACTATGACCTGCATGCTGACCCCACAAAGGCCCTGATGCTGTTCCTACGTCATGCCCTGACTGTGTCTCCAGCAGGTGGGCTGGCACTAGGCCTCACTCAGGCCTAGACGTTCTCCCTAAGTCAGGCTCTGACGCTGTCCCTACCCGAAGCCCTGACACAGGTCCTAAATTAGGCCCTGATTCTCTAAATAACTAAGCTCTTGACACCAACCCAGGACATTTTCTGACACTATCCCTGGCTCGGATCATGAGTCTGTCCCAAGCTCATGTCCTGCATCTTATAATAAATGAAACCCTAATAGTATCCCTAACTAAGCCCTGACTAATCCGAACAAAGGCCTTGACACTATCTCTCACTAAAGCCCGGAATCTGTCCCTAACATGGCACCTGTTGCAATCAATAACTAAAATCCGGACACTGTCCTGAGGTAATTTCCTGACACATTTCTATGCACGATCCTGACACTGTCCCAAACCGGTCGGTGTCTGTAAGTGAAGACCTGACACTGTGCCTAACTCAGGCCCTGAAGCTTTCCCTAAGTGAGGCCTTGATTCTGTGACTCACTCAAGGCCTGCTCATGTCTTTCACTATGACCTTTCGCTGACCCAACCAAGGTGTTTATGCTGCTCCTAAGTCGTACCCTGACTGTGTCTGCAGCTAGGGGGCTGACGCTAGGCCTCACTCAGGCCCTGACGTTCTCCATAAGTCAGGTCTGACGCTGTCCCTACCGAAAATCTTGACGCAGGTCCTAAATTTTAGGCCTTGATTCTCTAAGTAACTAAGGTCTTGACACCAAATCCAGGTCATTAACTGACACTACCCCTAGACCTTAATCTAATCTTGACTTTAGCTAATGTCAAGTTTAGGGAAAGAGATTCTTTACGATGAAATTCTTTCATCATATGAATATTGGTTTCTTAAAACAATAATTTTTAAACTCTTGTTAACCTTAAACAAAGTGTACTCAACTGCTGTGGAATATTCCTTCATAGCAGCGTGCATGGTTCACTTTTACATTCTTGTGTGTTGGCCTTCAGGGTTCTTGCAGGAATGGCTCCTCTTATGCTAACTAAATCATCCCTGATGCTGAACATAAATAAGGCGCTGAAATTACTCCCGATGCTGTGAACCGCTCCCTAACTACGGCCTGGAGACTCGTGCTAACCCAGGCGCTGACACTGTCCCTAACCAAGACCCTGACATTACACGTAACTCGGACCCTGACACTACTCCTAGCTCACTCCCTGACACTATTACCTAACAAAGCCCATAATGATATTCCTAACTCAGACCCTGACACTGACTCTAACTAAGGCCCTGCTGCCGCCAATATCTAAAGTCCTGATGCTATCCTGAGTTAATATCCTGACCCAGGTCTTACCAAGGTCCTGAAACTGACCCAAAGTAAGCCTTGATGCTGTCTGAAAATGAGGCCCTGAGGCTCTCCCTAACAGAGGCCCTGATAATGTCTTTAGTGAAGACCCACACGCTGATCCCACAGAGGCCCTTCTGCTGCTCCTAAGTCATGCCCTGACAGTGTCCCGAACTCAGGCCCTAAAGATAAGCCTCACTTAGGCCCTTTGGCTGTACCTTCCTTATGCTCTGACGCTGTCTGTATAGGAAGCCCTGGCAGTGGTCCTGATTTAGGCCCTCACGCTGGTCCTAAGTAAGGCCCTGAGGCTCTCAATAACGAAGGTCTTCACGCTTTTCCTGGGTCATTTCGTGACGCTATCCCTGGCCCGGAACCTGACTCTGTCCCAAGCTCATGTCCTGCATCTTATCCTAAATGAAACCCTAATAGTATCCCTAACTAAGCCCTGACGAATCCGAACAAAGGCCTTCACACTATCTCTCACGAGCGCCCGGAATCTGTCCCTAATGGTCCCTGCTGCAATTAATAACTAAAAAAAGGACACTGTCCAGAGCTAATATCCTGACACATTTCTAGCCACTGTCCTGATACTTTCCAAAAGAAAGCCTGTTGCCGTCCTTAAGTGAAGACCTGAGGCTGTGCCTAACTCAGGCCCTGCAGCTTTCCCTAACTGAGGCCTTGATTCTGTGACTAACACAGGCCCTGTTCATGTCTTTCACTATGACCTGCATGCTGACCTCACAAAGGCCCTGATGCTGTTCCTACGTCATGCCCTGACTGTGTCTCCAGCAGGTGGGCTGGCACTAGGCCTCACTCAGGCCTAGACGTTCTCCCTAAGTCAGGCTCTGACGATGTCCCTACCCGAAGCCCTGACACAGGTCCTAAATTAGGCCCTGATTCTCTAAATAACTAAGGTCTTGACACCAACCCAGGTCATTTTCTGACACTATCCCTGGCTCGGATCATGACTCTGTCCCAAGGTAATGTCCTGCATCTTATCCTAATTGAAACCCTAATACTCTCCCTAACTAAGGCCCGGACTAATCCTAATTAAGGCATTGACCCTATCTCTCACTAAGGCCCAGAATCTATCCCTAACATGGGCCCTGCTGCAATCAATAATGAAAATCCGGACACTATCCTGAGCTAATATGCTGACACTTTTCTATCCACGGACCTGACACAGTCCCAAAGAAAGGCCTGTCGCTGTCCTTAAATGAAGACCTGAGGCTGTGCCTAACTCAGGCCCTGAAGCTTTCCCTAACGGAGGCCTCGATTCTCTGACGCACTCAGGCCCTGCTCATGTCCTTAACTATGACCCGAATGCTGACCCAACCAAGGCCCGGATGCTGCTTCGACGTCATGCCCTGACACTGTCTCCAGCTAGGGGCCTCACTCAGGCCCTGTTTCTTGCCCTAAGTCCGGTCCTGATGCTGGTCCTAAATAAGGCCCTCAGGTTCTCAGTAACTAAGGTCTTGACACTATCCCGAGGTCATTTGCTGACACAATCCCTAGACTTTACCCTAACCCTGTCCCTAGCTAATGTCCTGCCTCTTATGCTAACTGAAGCCCTTATGCTGTGCCCATGTCAGGACCTGAATTGAGTCCCCATGCCGTGACACTGTCCCTAACTAAGGCCTGGATGTTAGGCCTAACTCAAGGCCTGACACTGTCCCTAACTAAGGCCCTGATGCCATCAATATCTAAAGTCCTCACACTATCCTCAGCTAATTTACTATCCCATCTCTTACTAAGGTCCTGAAAATGTCGCTAAGTAAGCCGTGACGCTGTCCCTAACAGAAGGCCTGCTCATGTCTTTAACGAAGACCATAATGCTGATCCAACAACGGCACTGATGCTGCTCCTGTGTCACGCCCTGACAGTGTCCCCACCTACAGGAATGACGCTAGGCCTCACTCAGGCCCTGTCGCTCACCCCAAGCCAGTCCGGGATGCGATTTTTACATGAAGCCCTAACATTGCTTCTAAAGAAGGCCCTGATGCTCTCAGTAACTAAGGTCGTGACACTATCTCTCACTAAGGCCTGGAATCTGTCCCTAACATGGGTCCTGCTGCAATCAATAACTAAAATCCGGACACTATCCTGAGCTAATATGCTGACACATTTCTATCCAAGGTTCTGACACTGTCCCAAAGAGAGCCCTGTCGCTCTCCTTAACTGAAGACGTGAGGCTGTGCCTAACTCAGGCCCCGAAGCTTTCCTTAACCCAGGCCTTGATTCTGTGACTCACTCAAGCCCTGCTCATGTCTTTCACTATGACCCGAATGCTGACTCCACAAACGCCCTGATGCTGCTCCTAAGTCATGCCCTGACAGTGTCTGCATCTAGGGGCCTGATGCTAGGCCTCACTCAGGCCCTCACTTTCTCCCTATACCAGGCTCTGACACTGTCCCTACCCGAAGCCCTGGCACAGATCCTAAATTAGGCCCTGATTCTATAAGTAACTAAGGGCTTGATTCCAAACCTAGGTCATTACCTGACACTAGCCCTAGACCTGAACGTAAACTTCTCTTTTGCTAATGTTAAATTTAGCTAAAGAGATTCTTTAGGATGAAATTCTTTCATCTTCTGAATAGAGTTTTCTGAAAAAAATAATGTTTAAACTCTTACTGAACTTAAACAAAATGTACTCAACTTCTGTGGAATATTCCTTTATACCAGCCTGCCTGGTTTACTTCTGCATTTGCCTGTGTTGGCTTTCAGGGTGCTTGTAGGAATACCTCCTCTTATGCTAACGAACTAACTCTTATTATGCTAAATCCCTGATGTTTTCCCTAATTAAATTCAGGAAACTCCTCCCAAGGCTGTGAACCCCTCCCAAACTGAGGCCTGGAGGCTCATCCTAGCTCAGGCCCTGACACAACTCCTAGCTCAGTCCCTGACACTATACCTAACAAAGGCTATAATGCTAGTCCTAACTCAGGCCCTGACACTGTTTCTAACTACAGCCCAGCTGCCGCCAATATCTAAAATCCTGATACTATCCTGAGTTAATATCCTGACCCAGGTCTTACCAAGGTCCTGAAACTGACCCAAAGTAAGCCTTGATGCTGTCCATAAATGAGGCCCTGAGGCTCTCCCTAACAGAGGCCCTGATAATGTCTTTAATGAAGAACCTGACGCTGATCCCACAGAGGCCCTTCTGCTGCTCCTAAGTCATGCCCTGACAGTGTCCCGAACTCAGGCCCTAAAGATAAGCCTCACTTAGGCCCTTTGGCTGTACCTTCCTTATGCTCTGACGCTGTCTGTATAGGAAGCCCTGGCAGTGGTCCTGATTTAGGCCCTCACGCTGGTCCTAAGTAAGGCCCTGAGGCTCTCAATAACGAAGGTCTTCACGCTTTTCCTGGGTCATTTCGTGACGCTATCCCTGGCCCGGAACCTGACTCTGTCCCAAGCTCATGTCCTGCATCTTATCCTAAATGAAACCCTAATAGTATCCCTAACTAAGCCCTGACCAATCCGAACAAAGGCCTTGACACTATCTCTCACTAAAGCCCGGAATCTGTCCCTAACATGGCACCTGTTGCAATCAATAACTAAAATCCGGACACTGTCCTGAGATAATTTCCTGACACATTTCTATGCACGATCCTGACACTGTCCCAAACCGGTCGGTGTCTTTAAGTGAAGACCTGACACTGTGCCTAACTCAGGCCCTGAAGCTTTCCCTAACGGAGGCCTTGATTCTGTGACTCACTCAAGGCCTGCTCATGTCTTTCACTATGACCTTTCGCTGACCCAACCAAGGTGTTTATGCTGCTCCTAAGTCGTACCCTGACTGTGTCTGCAGCTAGGAGGCTGACGCTAGGCCTCACTCAGGCCTTGACGTTCTCCATAAGTCAGGTCTGAATCTGTCCCTACCGAAAATCTTGACGCAGGTCCTAAATTTTAGGCCTTGATTCTCTAAGTAACTAAGGTCTTGACACCAAATCCAGGTCATTAACTGACACTACCCCTAGACCTTAATCTAATCTTGACTTTAGCTAATGTCAAGTTTAGGGAAAGAGATTCTTTACGATGAAATTCTTTCATCATATGAATATTGGTTTCTTAAAACAATAATTTTTAAACTCTTGTTAACCTTAAACAAAGTGTACTCAACTGCTGTGGAATATTCCTTCATAGCAGCGTGCATGGTTCACTTTTACATTCTTGTGTGTTGGCCTTCAGGGTTCTTGCAGGAATGGCTCCTCTTATGCTAACTAAATCATCCCTGATGCTGAACATAAATAAGGCGCTGAAATTACTCCCGATGCTGTGAACCGCTCCCTAACTACGGCCTGGAGACTCGTGCTAACCCAGGCGCTGACACTGTCCCTAACCAAGACCCTGACATTACACGTAACTCGGACCCTGACACTACTCCTAGCTCACTCCCTGACACTATACCTGACAAAGGCCATAATGATATTCCTAACTCAGACCCTGACACTGACTCTAACTAAGGCCCTGCTGCCGCCAATATCTAAAGTCTTGATGCTATCCTGAGTTAATATCCTGACCCAGGTCTTACCAAGGTCCTGAAACTGACCCAAAGTAAGCCTTGATGCTGTCTGAAAATGAGGCCCTGAGGCTCTCCCTAACAGAGGCCCTGATAATGTCTTTAGTGAAGACCCTCACGCTGATCCCACAGAGGCCCTTCTGCTGCTCCTAAGTCATGCCCTGACACTTTCCCTAACTCAGATCCTAAAGATAGGCCTCACTTAGGCACTTGGGCTGTACCTTACTTAGGCTGTGATGATGTCCTTATATGAAGCAGGGGCAGTGGTCGTGATTTAGGGCCTGACTCTGGTCCTAAGTCAGGCCCCGATGCTCTCAATAACTAAGGTTTTAACGCTTTCTCTTGGTCGTTTCCTGACACTATCCCTGGCCCGGAACCTGACTCTGTCCCAAGCTCATGTCCTGCATCTTATCCTAAATGAAACCCTAACACTCTCCGTAACTAGGGCCCTGAATAATCCTGCCTAAGGCCTTGACACGACTTCTCACTAAGGCCCGGAACCTGACATTGTCCCTAGAAAAGGCCCTGACTATACCTAACAAAGGCTATAATGCTAGTCCTAACTCAGGCCCTGACACTGTTTCTAACTAAAGCCCAGCTGCCGCCAATATCTAAAATCCTGATACTATCCTGAGTTAATATCCTGACCCAGGTCTTACCAAGGTCCTGAAACTGACCCAAAGTAAGCCTTGATGCTGTCTGAAAATGAGGCCCTGAGGCTCTCCCTAACAGAGGCCCTGATAATGTCTTTAGTGAAGACCCTCACGCTGATCCCACAGAGGCCCTTCTGCTGCTCCTAAGTCATGCCCTGACAGTGTCCCGAACTCAGGCCCTAAAGATAAGCCTCACTTAGGCCCTTTGGCTGTACCTTCCTTATGCTCTGACGCTGTCTGTATAGGAAGCCCTGGCAGTGGTCCTGATTTAGGCCCTCACACTGGTCCTAAGTAAGGCCCCGAGGCTCTCAATAACGAAGGTCTTCACGCTTTTCCTGGGTCATTTCGTGACGCTATCCCTGGCCCGGAACCTGACTCTGTCCCAAGCTCATGTCCTGCATCTTATCCTAAATGAAACCCTAATAGTATCCCTAACTAAGCCCTGACGAATCCGAACAAAGGCCTTCCCACTATCTCTCACGAGCGCCCGGAATCTGTCCCTAACATGGGACCTGTTGCAATAACTAAAATCCGGACACTGTCCTGAGCTAATATCCTGACTCATTTCTATCCACTGTTCTGATACTTTCCAAAAGAAAGCCTGTTGCCGTCCTTAAGTGAAGACCTGAGGCTGTTCCTAACTCAGGCCCTGAAGCTTTCCCTAACTGAGGCCTTGATTCTGTGACTAACACAGGCCCTGTTCATGTCTTTCACTATGACCTGCATGCTGACCCCACAAAGGCCCTGATGCTGTTCCTACGTCATGCCCTGACTGTGTCTCCAGCAGGTGGGCTGGCACTAGGCCTCACTCAGGCCTAGACGTTCTCCCTAAGTCAGGCTCTGACGCTGTCCCTACCCGAAGCCCTGACACAGGTCCTAAATTAGGCCCTGATTCTCTAAATAACTAAGCTCTTGACACCAACCCAGGACATTTTCTGACACTATCCCTGGCTCGGATCATGAGTCTGTCCCAAGCTCATGTCCTGCATCTTATAATAAATGAAACCCTAATAGTATCCCTAACTAAGCCCTGACTAATCCGAACAAAGGCCTTGACACTATCTCTCACTAAAGCCCGGAATCTGTCCCTAACATGGCACCTGTTGCAATCAATAACTAAAATCCGGACACTGTCCTGAGGTAATTTCCTGACACATTTCTATGCACGATCCTGACACTGTCCCAAACCGGTCGGTGTCTGTAAGTGAAGACCTGACACTGTGCCTAACTCAGGCCCTGAAGCTTTCCCTAAGTGAGGCCTTGATTCTGTGACTCACTCAAGGCCTGCTCATGTCTTTCACTATGACCTTTCGCTGACCCAACCAAGGTGTTTATGCTGCTCCTAAGTCGTACCCTGACTGTGTCTGCAGCTAGGGGGCTGACGCTAGGCCTCACTCAGGCCCTGACGTTCTCCATAAGTCAGGTCTGACGCTGTCCCTACCGAAAATCTTGACGCAGGTCCTAAATTTTAGGCCTTGATTCTCTAAGTAACTAAGGTCTTGACACCAAATCCAGGTCATTAACTGACACTACCCCTAGACCTTAATCTAATCTTGACTTTAGCTAATGTCAAGTTTAGGGAAAGAGATTCTTTACGATGAAATTCTTTCATCATATGAATATTGGTTTCTTAAAACAATAATTTTTAAACTCTTGTTAACCTTAAACAAAGTGTACTCAACTGCTGTGGAATATTCGTTCATAGCAGCGTGCATGGTTCACTTTTACATTCTTGTGTGTTGGCCTTCAGGGTTCTTGCAGGAATGGCTCCTCTTATGCTAACTAAATCATCCCTGATGCTGAACATAAATAAGGCGCTGAAATTACTCCCGATGCTCTGAACCCCTCCCTAACTACGGCCTGGAGACTCGTGCTAACCCAGGCCCTGACACTGTCCCTAACCAAGACCCTGACATTACACGTAACTCGGACCCTGACACTACTCCTAGCTCACTCCCTGACACTATTACCTAACAAAGCCCATAATGATATTCCTAACTCAGACCCTGACACTGACTCTAACTAAGGCCCTGCTGCCGCCAATATCTAAAGTCCTGATGCTATCCTGAGTTAATATCCTGACCCAGGTCTTACCAAGGTCCTGAAACTGACCCAAAGTAAGCCTTGATGCTGTCTGAAAATGAGGCCCTGAGGCTCTCCCTAACAGAGGCCCTGATAATGTCTTTAGTGAAGACCCACACGCTGATCCCACAGAGGCCCTTCTGCTGCTCCTAAGTCATGCCCTGACAGTGTCCCGAACTCAGGCCCTAAAGATAAGCCTCACTTAGGCCCTTTGGCTGTACCTTCCTTATGCTCTGACGCTGTCTGTATAGGAAGCCCTGGCAGTGGTCCTGATTTAGGCCCTCACGCTGGTCCTAAGTAAGGCCCTGAGGCTCTCAATAACGAAGGTCTTCACGCTTTTCCTGGGTCATTTCGTGACGCTATCCCTGGCCCGGAACCTGACTCTGTCCCAAGCTCATGTCCTGCATCTTATCCTAAATGAAACCCTAATAGTATCCCTAACTAAGCCCTGACGAATCCGAACAAAGGCCTTCACACTATCTCTCACGAGCGCCCGGAATCTGTCCCTAATGGTCCCTGCTGCAATTAATAACTAAAAAAAGGACACTGTCCAGAGCTAATATCCTGACACATTTCTAGCCACTGTCCTGATACTTTCCAAAAGAAAGCCTGTTGCCGTCCTTAAGTGAAGACCTGAGGCTGTGCCTAACTCAGGCCCTGCAGCTTTCCCTAACTGAGGCCTTGATTCTGTGACTAACACAGGCCCTGTTCATGTCTTTCACTATGACCTGCATGCTGACCTCACAAAGGCCCTGATGCTGTTCCTACGTCATGCCCTGACTGTGTCTCCAGCAGGTGGGCTGGCACTAGGCCTCACTCAGGCCTAGACGTTCTCCCTAAGTCAGGCTCTGACGATGTCCCTACCCGAAGCCCTGACACAGGTCCTAAATTAGGCCCTGATTCTCTAAATAACTAAGGTCTTGACACCAACCCAGGTCATTTTCTGACACTATCCCTGGCTCGGATCATGACTCTGTCCCAAGGTAATGTCCTGCATCTTATCCTAATTGAAACCCTAATACTCTCCCTAACTAAGGCCCGGACTAATCCTAATTAAGGCATTGACCCTATCTCTCACTAAGGCCCAGAATCTATCCCTAACATGGGCCCTGCTGCAATCAATAATGAAAATCCGGACACTATCCTGAGCTAATATGCTGACACTTTTCTATCCACGGACCTGACACAGTCCCAAAGAAAGGCCTGTCGCTGTCCTTAAATGAAGACCTGAGGCTGTGCCTAACTCAGGCCCTGAAGCTTTCCCTAACGGAGGCCTCGATTCTCTGACGCACTCAGGCCCTGCTCATGTCCTTAACTATGACCCGAATGCTGACCCAACCAAGGCCCGGATGCTGCTTCGACGTCATGCCCTGACACTGTCTCCAGCTAGGGGCCTCACTCAGGCCCTGTTTCTTGCCCTAAGTCCGGTCCTGATGCTGGTCCTAAATAAGGCCCTCAGGTTCTCAGTAACTAAGGTCTTGACACTATCCCGAGGTCATTTGCTGACACAATCCCTAGACTTTACCCTAACCCTGTCCCTAGCTAATGTCCTGCCTCTTATGCTAACTGAAGCCCTTATGCTGTGCCCATGTCAGGACCTGAATTGAGTCCCCATGCCGTGACACTGTCCCTAACTAAGGCCTGGATGTTAGGCCTAACTCAAGGCCTGACACTGTCCCTAACTAAGGCCCTGATGCCATCAATATCTAAAGTCCTCACACTATCCTCAGCTAATTTACTATCCCATCTCTTACTAAGGTCCTGAAAATGTCGCTAAGTAAGCCGTGACGCTGTCCCTAACAGAAGGCCTGCTCATGTCTTTAACGAAGACCATAATGCTGATCCAACAACGGCACTGATGCTGCTCCTGTGTCACGCCCTGACAGTGTCCCCACCTACAGGAATGACGCTAGGCCTCACTCAGGCCCTGTCGCTCACCCCAAGCCAGTCCGGGATGCGATTTTTACATGAAGCCCTAACATTGCTTCTAAAGAAGGCCCTGATGCTCTCAGTAACTAAGGTCGTGACACTATCTCTCACTAAGGCCTGGAATCTGTCCCTAACATGGGTCCTGCTGCAATCAATAACTAAAATCCGGACACTATCCTGAGCTAATATGCTGACACATTTCTATCCAAGGTTCTGACACTGTCCCAAAGAGAGCCCTGTCGCTCTCCTTAACTGAAGACGTGAGGCTGTGCCTAACTCAGGCCCCGAAGCTTTCCTTAACCCAGGCCTTGATTCTGTGACTCACTCAAGCCCTGCTCATGTCTTTCACTATGACCCGAATGCTGACTCCACAAACGCCCTGATGCTGCTCCTAAGTCATGCCCTGACAGTGTCTGCATCTAGGGGCCTGATGCTAGGCCTCACTCAGGCCCTCACTTTCTCCCTATACCAGGCTCTGACACTGTCCCTACCCGAAGCCCTGGCACAGATCCTAAATTAGGCCCTGATTCTATAAGTAACTAAGGGCTTGATTCCAAACCTAGGTCATTACCTGACACTAGCCCTAGACCTGAACGTAAACTTCTCTTTTGCTAATGTTAAATTTAGCTAAAGAGATTCTTTAGGATGAAATTCTTTCATCTTCTGAATAGAGTTTTCTGAAAAAAATAATGTTTAAACTCTTACTGAACTTAAACAAAATGTACTCAACTTCTGTGGAATATTCCTTTATACCAGCCTGCCTGGTTTACTTCTGCATTTGCCTGTGTTGGCTTTCAGGGTGCTTGTAGGAATACCTCCTCTTATGCTAACGAACTAACTCTTATTATGCTAAATCCCTGATGTTTTCCCTAATTAAATTCAGGAAACTCCTCCCAAGGCTGTGAACCCCTCCCAAACTGAGGCCTGGAGGCTCATCCTAGCTCAGGCCCTGACACAACTCCTAGCTCAGTCCCTGACACTATACCTAACAAAGGCTATAATGCTAGTCCTAACTCAGGCCCTGACACTGTTTCTAACTACAGCCCAGCTGCCGCCAATATCTAAAATCCTGATACTATCCTGAGTTAATATCCTGACCCAGGTCTTACCAAGGTCCTGAAACTGACCCAAAGTAAGCCTTGATGCTGTCCATAAATGAGGCCCTGAGGCTCTCCCTAACAGAGGCCCTGATAATGTCTTTAATGAAGAACCTGACGCTGATCCCACAGAGGCCCTTCTGCTGCTCCTAAGTCATGCCCTGACAGTGTCCCGAACTCAGGCCCTAAAGATAAGCCTCACTTAGGCCCTTTGGCTGTACCTTCCTTATGCTCTGACGCTGTCTGTATAGGAAGCCCTGGCAGTGGTCCTGATTTAGGCCCTCACGCTGGTCCTAAGTAAGGCCCTGAGGCTCTCAATAACGAAGGTCTTCACGCTTTTCCTGGGTCATTTCGTGACGCTATCCCTGGCCCGGAACCTGACTCTGTCCCAAGCTCATGTCCTGCATCTTATCCTAAATGAAACCCTAATAGTATCCCTAACTAAGCCCTGACCAATCCGAACAAAGGCCTTGACACTATCTCTCACTAAAGCCCGGAATCTGTCCCTAACATGGCACCTGTTGCAATCAATAACTAAAATCCGGACACTGTCCTGAGATAATTTCCTGACACATTTCTATGCACGATCCTGACACTGTCCCAAACCGGTCGGTGTCTTTAAGTGAAGACCTGACACTGTGCCTAACTCAGGCCCTGAAGCTTTCCCTAACGGAGGCCTTGATTCTGTGACTCACTCAAGGCCTGCTCATGTCTTTCACTATGACCTTTCGCTGACCCAACCAAGGTGTTTATGCTGCTCCTAAGTCGTACCCTGACTGTGTCTGCAGCTAGGAGGCTGACGCTAGGCCTCACTCAGGCCTTGACGTTCTCCATAAGTCAGGTCTGAATCTGTCCCTACCGAAAATCTTGACGCAGGTCCTAAATTTTAGGCCTTGATTCTCTAAGTAACTAAGGTCTTGACACCAAATCCAGGTCATTAACTGACACTACCCCTAGACCTTAATCTAATCTTGACTTTAGCTAATGTCAAGTTTAGGGAAAGAGATTCTTTACGATGAAATTCTTTCATCATATGAATATTGGTTTCTTAAAACAATAATTTTTAAACTCTTGTTAACCTTAAACAAAGTGTACTCAACTGCTGTGGAATATTCCTTCATAGCAGCGTGCATGGTTCACTTTTACATTCTTGTGTGTTGGCCTTCAGGGTTCTTGCAGGAATGGCTCCTCTTATGCTAACTAAATCATCCCTGATGCTGAACATAAATAAGGCGCTGAAATTACTCCCGATGCTGTGAACCGCTCCCTAACTACGGCCTGGAGACTCGTGCTAACCCAGGCGCTGACACTGTCCCTAACCAAGACCCTGACATTACACGTAACTCGGACCCTGACACTACTCCTAGCTCACTCCCTGACACTATACCTGACAAAGGCCATAATGATATTCCTAACTCAGACCCTGACACTGACTCTAACTAAGGCCCTGCTGCCGCCAATATCTAAAGTCTTGATGCTATCCTGAGTTAATATCCTGACCCAGGTCTTACCAAGGTCCTGAAACTGACCCAAAGTAAGCCTTGATGCTGTCTGAAAATGAGGCCCTGAGGCTCTCCCTAACAGAGGCCCTGATAATGTCTTTAGTGAAGACCCTCACGCTGATCCCACAGAGGCCCTTCTGCTGCTCCTAAGTCATGCCCTGACACTTTCCCTAACTCAGATCCTAAAGATAGGCCTCACTTAGGCACTTGGGCTGTACCTTACTTAGGCTGTGATGATGTCCTTATATGAAGCAGGGGCAGTGGTCGTGATTTAGGGCCTGACTCTGGTCCTAAGTCAGGCCCCGATGCTCTCAATAACTAAGGTTTTAACGCTTTCTCTTGGTCGTTTCCTGACACTATCCCTGGCCCGGAACCTGACTCTGTCCCAAGCTCATGTCCTGCATCTTATCCTAAATGAAACCCTAACACTCTCCGTAACTAGGGCCCTGAATAATCCTGCCTAAGGCCTTGACACGACTTCTCACTAAGGCCCGGAACCTGACATTGTCCCTAGAAAAGGCCCTGACTATACCTAACAAAGGCTATAATGCTAGTCCTAACTCAGGCCCTGACACTGTTTCTAACTAAAGCCCAGCTGCCGCCAATATCTAAAATCCTGATACTATCCTGAGTTAATATCCTGACCCAGGTCTTACCAAGGTCCTGAAACTGACCCAAAGTAAGCCTTGATGCTGTCTGAAAATGAGGCCCTGAGGCTCTCCCTAACAGAGGCCCTGATAATGTCTTTAGTGAAGACCCTCACGCTGATCCCACAGAGGCCCTTCTGCTGCTCCTAAGTCATGCCCTGACAGTGTCCCGAACTCAGGCCCTAAAGATAAGCCTCACTTAGGCCCTTTGGCTGTACCTTCCTTATGCTCTGACGCTGTCTGTATAGGAAGCCCTGGCAGTGGTCCTGATTTAGGCCCTCACACTGGTCCTAAGTAAGGCCCCGAGGCTCTCAATAACGAAGGTCTTCACGCTTTTCCTGGGTCATTTCGTGACGCTATCCCTGGCCCGGAACCTGACTCTGTCCCAAGCTCATGTCCTGCATCTTATCCTAAATGAAACCCTAATAGTATCCCTAACTAAGCCCTGACGAATCCGAACAAAGGCCTTCCCACTATCTCTCACGAGCGCCCGGAATCTGTCCCTAACATGGGACCTGCTGCAATAACTAAAATCCGGACACTGTCCTGAGCTAATATCCTGACTCATTTCTATCCACTGTTCTGATACTTTCCAAAAGAAAGCCTGTTGCCGTCCTTAAGTGAAGACCTGAGGCTGTTCCTAACTCAGGCCCTGAAGCTTTCCCTAACTGAGGCCTTGATTCTGTGACTAACACAGGCCCTGTTCATGTCTTTCACTATGACCTGCATGCTGACCCCACAAAGGCCCTGATGCTGTTCCTACGTCATGCCCTGACTGTGTCTCCAGCAGGTGGGCTGGCACTAGGCCTCACTCAGGCCTAGACGTTCTCCCTAAGTCAGGCTCTGACGCTGTCCCTACCCGAAGCCCTGACACAGGTCCTAAATTAGGCCCTGATTCTCTAAATAACTAAGCTCTTGACACCAACCCAGGACATTTTCTGACACTATCCCTGGCTCGGATCATGAGTCTGTCCCAAGCTCATGTCCTGCATCTTATAATAAATGAAACCCTAATAGTATCCCTAACTAAGCCCTGACTAATCCGAACAAAGGCCTTGACACTATCTCTCACTAAAGCCCGGAATCTGTCCCTAACATGGCACCTGTTGCAATCAATAACTAAAATCCGGACACTGTCCTGAGGTAATTTCCTGACACATTTCTATGCACGATCCTGACACTGTCCCAAACCGGTCGGTGTCTGTAAGTGAAGACCTGACACTGTGCCTAACTCAGGCCCTGAAGCTTTCCCTAAGTGAGGCCTTGATTCTGTGACTCACTCAAGGCCTGCTCATGTCTTTCACTATGACCTTTCGCTGACCCAACCAAGGTGTTTATGCTGCTCCTAAGTCGTACCCTGACTGTGTCTGCAGCTAGGGGGCTGACGCTAGGCCTCACTCAGGCCCTGACGTTCTCCATAAGTCAGGTCTGACGCTGTCCCTACCGAAAATCTTGACGCAGGTCCTAAATTTTAGGCCTTGATTCTCTAAGTAACTAAGGTCTTGACACCAAATCCAGGTCATTAACTGACACTACCCCTAGACCTTAATCTAATCTTGACTTTAGCTAATGTCAAGTTTAGGGAAAGAGATTCTTTACGATGAAATTCTTTCATCATATGAATATTGGTTTCTTAAAACAATAATTTTTAAACTCTTGTTAACCTTAAACAAAGTGTACTCAACTGCTGTGGAATATTCCTTCATAGCAGCGTGCATGGTTCACTTTTACATTCTTGTGTGTTGGCCTTCAGGGTTCTTGCAGGAATGGCTCCTCTTATGCTAACTAAATCATCCCTGATGCTGAACATAAATAAGGCGCTGAAATTACTCCCGATGCTGTGAACCGCTCCCTAACTACGGCCTGGAGACTCGTGCTAACCCAGGCGCTGACACTGTCCCTAACCAAGACCCTGACATTACACGTAACTCGGACCCTGACACTACTCCTAGCTCACTCCCTGACACTATTACCTAACAAAGCCCATAATGATATTCCTAACTCAGACCCTGACACTGACTCTAACTAAGGCCCTGCTGCCGCCAATATCTAAAGTCCTGATGCTATCCTGAGTTAATATCCTGACCCAGGTCTTACCAAGGTCCTGAAACTGACCCAAAGTAAGCCTTGATGCTGTCTGAAAATGAGGCCCTGAGGCTCTCCCTAACAGAGGCCCTGATAATGTCTTTAGTGAAGACCCACACGCTGATCCCACAGAGGCCCTTCTGCTGCTCCTAAGTCATGCCCTGACAGTGTCCCGAACTCAGGCCCTAAAGATAAGCCTCACTTAGGCCCTTTGGCTGTACCTTCCTTATGCTCTGACGCTGTCTGTATAGGAAGCCCTGGCAGTGGTCCTGATTTAGGCCCTCACGCTGGTCCTAAGTAAGGCCCTGAGGCTCTCAATAACGAAGGTCTTCACGCTTTTCCTGGGTCATTTCGTGACGCTATCCCTGGCCCGGAACCTGACTCTGTCCCAAGCTCATGTCCTGCATCTTATCCTAAATGAAACCCTAATAGTATCCCTAACTAAGCCCTGACGAATCCGAACAAAGGCCTTCACACTATCTCTCACGAGCGCCCGGAATCTGTCCCTAATGGTCCCTGCTGCAATTAATAGCTAAAAAAAGGACACTGTCCTGAGCTAATATCCTGACACATTTCTAGCCACTGTCCTGATACTTTCCAAAAGAAAGCCTGTTGCCGTCCTTAAGTGAAGACCTGAGGCTGTGCCTAACTCAGGCCCTGCAGCTTTCCCTAACTGAGGCCTTGATTCTGTGACTAACACAGGCCCTGTTCATGTCTTTCACTATGACCTGCATGCTGACCTCACAAAGGCCCTGATGCTGTTCCTACGTCATGCCCTGACTGTGTCTCCAGCAGGTGGGCTGGCACTAGGCCTCACTCAGGCCTAGACGTTCTCCCTAAGTCAGGCTCTGACGATGTCCCTACCCGAAGCCCTGACACAGGTCCTAAATTAGGCCCTGATTCTCTAAATAACTAAGGTCTTGACACCAACCCAGGTCATTTTCTGACACTATCCCTGGCTCGGATCATGACTCTGTCCCAAGGTAATGTCCTGCATCTTATCCTAATTGAAACCCTAATACTCTCCCTAACTAAGGCCCGGACTAATCCTAATTAAGGCATTGACCCTATCTCTCACTAAGGCCCAGAATCTATCCCTAACATGGGCCCTGCTGCAATCAATAATGAAAATCCGGACACTATCCTGAGCTAATATGCTGACACTTTTCTATCCACGGACCTGACACAGTCCCAAAGAAAGGCCTGTCGCTGTCCTTAAATGAAGACCTGAGGCTGTGCCTAACTCAGGCCCTGAAGCTTTCCCTAACGGAGGCCTCGATTCTCTGACGCACTCAGGCCCTGCTCATGTCCTTAACTATGACCCGAATGCTGACCCAACCAAGGCCCGGATGCTGCTTCGACGTCATGCCCTGACACTGTCTCCAGCTAGGGGCCTCACTCAGGCCCTGTTTCTTGCCCTAAGTCCGGTCCTGATGCTGGTCCTAAATAAGGCCCTCAGGTTCTCAGTAACTAAGGTCTTGACACTATCCCGAGGTCATTTGCTGACACAATCCCTAGACTTTACCCTAACCCTGTCCCTAGCTAATGTCCTGCCTCTTATGCTAACTGAAGCCCTTATGCTGTGCCCATGTCAGGACCTGAATTGAGTCCCCATGCCGTGACACTGTCCCTAACTAAGGCCTGGATGTTAGGCCTAACTCAAGGCCTGACACTGTCCCTAACTAAGGCCCTGATGCCATCAATATCTAAAGTCCTCACACTATCCTCAGCTAATTTACTATCCCATCTCTTACTAAGGTCCTGAAAATGTCGCTAAGTAAGCCGTGACGCTGTCCCTAACAGAAGGCCTGCTCATGTCTTTAACGAAGACCATAATGCTGATCCAACAACGGCACTGATGCTGCTCCTGTGTCACGCCCTGACAGTGTCCCCACCTACAGGAATGACGCTAGGCCTCACTCAGGCCCTGTCGCTCACCCCAAGCCAGTCCGGGATGCGATTTTTACATGAAGCCCTAACATTGCTTCTAAAGAAGGCCCTGATGCTCTCAGTAACTAAGGTCGTGACACTATCTCTCACTAAGGCCTGGAATCTGTCCCTAACATGGGTCCTGCTGCAATCAATAACTAAAATCCGGACACTATCCTGAGCTAATATGCTGACACATTTCTATCCAAGGTTCTGACACTGTCCCAAAGAGAGCCCTGTCGCTCTCCTTAACTGAAGACGTGAGGCTGTGCCTAACTCAGGCCCCGAAGCTTTCCTTAACCCAGGCCTTGATTCTGTGACTCACTCAAGCCCTGCTCATGTCTTTCACTATGACCCGAATGCTGACTCCACAAACGCCCTGATGCTGCTCCTAAGTCATGCCCTGACAGTGTCTGCATCTAGGGGCCTGATGCTAGGCCTCACTCAGGCCCTCACTTTCTCCCTATACCAGGCTCTGACACTGTCCCTACCCGAAGCCCTGGCACAGATCCTAAATTAGGCCCTGATTCTATAAGTAACTAAGGGCTTGATTCCAAACCTAGGTCATTACCTGACACTAGCCCTAGACCTGAACGTAAACTTCTCTTTTGCTAATGTTAAATTTAGCTAAAGAGATTCTTTAGGATGAAATTCTTTCATCTTCTGAATAGAGTTTTCTGAAAAAAATAATGTTTAAACTCTTACTGAACTTAAACAAAATGTACTCAACTTCTGTGGAATATTCCTTTATACCAGCCTGCCTGGTTTACTTCTGCATTTGCCTGTGTTGGCTTTCAGGGTGCTTGTAGGAATACCTCCTCTTATGCTAACGAACTAACTCTTATTATGCTAAATCCCTGATGTTTTCCCTAATTAAATTCAGGAAACTCCTCCCAAGGCTGTGAACCCCTCCCAAACTGAGGCCTGGAGGCTCATCCTAGCTCAGGCCCTGACACAACTCCTAGCTCAGTCCCTGACACTATACCTAACAAAGGCTATAATGCTAGTCCTAACTCAGGCCCTGACACTGTTTCTAACTACAGCCCAGCTGCCGCCAATATCTAAAATCCTGATACTATCCTGAGTTAATATCCTGACCCAGGTCTTACCAAGGTCCTGAAACTGACCCAAAGTAAGCCTTGATGCTGTCCATAAATGAGGCCCTGAGGCTCTCCCTAACAGAGGCCCTGATAATGTCTTTAATGAAGAACCTGACGCTGATCCCACAGAGGCCCTTCTGCTGCTCCTAAGTCATGCCCTGACAGTGTCCCGAACTCAGGCCCTAAAGATAAGCCTCACTTAGGCCCTTTGGCTGTACCTTCCTTATGCTCTGACGCTGTCTGTATAGGAAGCCCTGGCAGTGGTCCTGATTTAGGCCCTCACGCTGGTCCTAAGTAAGGCCCTGAGGCTCTCAATAACGAAGGTCTTCACGCTTTTCCTGGGTCATTTCGTGACGCTATCCCTGGCCCGGAACCTGACTCTGTCCCAAGCTCATGTCCTGCATCTTATCCTAAATGAAACCCTAATAGTATCCCTAACTAAGCCCTGACCAATCCGAACAAAGGCCTTGACACTATCTCTCACTAAAGCCCGGAATCTGTCCCTAACATGGCACCTGTTGCAATCAATAACTAAAATCCGGACACTGTCCTGAGATAATTTCCTGACACATTTCTATGCACGATCCTGACACTGTCCCAAACCGGTCGGTGTCTTTAAGTGAAGACCTGACACTGTGCCTAACTCAGGCCCTGAAGCTTTCCCTAACGGAGGCCTTGATTCTGTGACTCACTCAAGGCCTGCTCATGTCTTTCACTATGACCTTTCGCTGACCCAACCAAGGTGTTTATGCTGCTCCTAAGTCGTACCCTGACTGTGTCTGCAGCTAGGAGGCTGACGCTAGGCCTCACTCAGGCCTTGACGTTCTCCATAAGTCAGGTCTGAATCTGTCCCTACCGAAAATCTTGACGCAGGTCCTAAATTTTAGGCCTTGATTCTCTAAGTAACTAAGGTCTTGACACCAAATCCAGGTCATTAACTGACACTACCCCTAGACCTTAATCTAATCTTGACTTTAGCTAATGTCAAGTTTAGGGAAAGAGATTCTTTACGATGAAATTCTTTCATCATATGAATATTGGTTTCTTAAAACAATAATTTTTAAACTCTTGTTAACCTTAAACAAAGTGTACTCAACTGCTGTGGAATATTCCTTCATAGCAGCGTGCATGGTTCACTTTTACATTCTTGTGTGTTGGCCTTCAGGGTTCTTGCAGGAATGGCTCCTCTTATGCTAACTAAATCATCCCTGATGCTGAACATAAATAAGGCGCTGAAATTACTCCCGATGCTGTGAACCGCTCCCTAACTACGGCCTGGAGACTCGTGCTAACCCAGGCGCTGACACTGTCCCTAACCAAGACCCTGACATTACACGTAACTCGGACCCTGACACTACTCCTAGCTCACTCCCTGACACTATACCTGACAAAGGCCATAATGATATTCCTAACTCAGACCCTGACACTGACTCTAACTAAGGCCCTGCTGCCGCCAATATCTAAAGTCTTGATGCTATCCTGAGTTAATATCCTGACCCAGGTCTTACCAAGGTCCTGAAACTGACCCAAAGTAAGCCTTGATGCTGTCTGAAAATGAGGCCCTGAGGCTCTCCCTAACAGAGGCCCTGATAATGTCTTTAGTGAAGACCCTCACGCTGATCCCACAGAGGCCCTTCTGCTGCTCCTAAGTCATGCCCTGACACTTTCCCTAACTCAGATCCTAAAGATAGGCCTCACTTAGGCACTTGGGCTGTACCTTACTTAGGCTGTGATGATGTCCTTATATGAAGCAGGGGCAGTGGTCGTGATTTAGGGCCTGACTCTGGTCCTAAGTCAGGCCCCGATGCTCTCAATAACTAAGGTTTTAACGCTTTCTCTTGGTCGTTTCCTGACACTATCCCTGGCCCGGAACCTGACTCTGTCCCAAGCTCATGTCCTGCATCTTATCCTAAATGAAACCCTAACACTCTCCGTAACTAGGGCCCTGAATAATCCTGCCTAAGGCCTTGACACGACTTCTCACTAAGGCCCGGAACCTGACATTGTCCCTAGAAAAGGCCCTGACTATACCTAACAAAGGCTATAATGCTAGTCCTAACTCAGGCCCTGACACTGTTTCTAACTAAAGCCCAGCTGCCGCCAATATCTAAAATCCTGATACTATCCTGAGTTAATATCCTGACCCAGGTCTTACCAAGGTCCTGAAACTGACCCAAAGTAAGCCTTGATGCTGTCTGAAAATGAGGCCCTGAGGCTCTCCCTAACAGAGGCCCTGATAATGTCTTTAGTGAAGACCCTCACGCTGATCCCACAGAGGCCCTTCTGCTGCTCCTAAGTCATGCCCTGACAGTGTCCCGAACTCAGGCCCTAAAGATAAGCCTCACTTAGGCCCTTTGGCTGTACCTTCCTTATGCTCTGACGCTGTCTGTATAGGAAGCCCTGGCAGTGGTCCTGATTTAGGCCCTCACACTGGTCCTAAGTAAGGCCCCGAGGCTCTCAATAACGAAGGTCTTCACGCTTTTCCTGGGTCATTTCGTGACGCTATCCCTGGCCCGGAACCTGACTCTGTCCCAAGCTCATGTCCTGCATCTTATCCTAAATGAAACCCTAATAGTATCCCTAACTAAGCCCTGACGAATCCGAACAAAGGCCTTCCCACTATCTCTCACGAGCGCCCGGAATCTGTCCCTAACATGGGACCTGTTGCAATAACTAAAATCCGGACACTGTCCTGAGCTAATATCCTGACTCATTTCTATCCACTGTTCTGATACTTTCCAAAAGAAAGCCTGTTGCCGTCCTTAAGTGAAGACCTGAGGCTGTTCCTAACTCAGGCCCTGAAGCTTTCCCTAACTGAGGCCTTGATTCTGTGACTAACACAGGCCCTGTTCATGTCTTTCACTATGACCTGCATGCTGACCCCACAAAGGCCCTGATGCTGTTCCTACGTCATGCCCTGACTGTGTCTCCAGCAGGTGGGCTGGCACTAGGCCTCACTCAGGCCTAGACGTTCTCCCTAAGTCAGGCTCTGACGCTGTCCCTACCCGAAGCCCTGACACAGGTCCTAAATTAGGCCCTGATTCTCTAAATAACTAAGCTCTTGACACCAACCCAGGACATTTTCTGACACTATCCCTGGCTCGGATCATGAGTCTGTCCCAAGCTCATGTCCTGCATCTTATAATAAATGAAACCCTAATAGTATCCCTAACTAAGCCCTGACTAATCCGAACAAAGGCCTTGACACTATCTCTCACTAAAGCCCGGAATCTGTCCCTAACATGGCACCTGTTGCAATCAATAACTAAAATCCGGACACTGTCCTGAGGTAATTTCCTGACACATTTCTATGCACGATCCTGACACTGTCCCAAACCGGTCGGTGTCTGTAAGTGAAGACCTGACACTGTGCCTAACTCAGGCCCTGAAGCTTTCCCTAAGTGAGGCCTTGATTCTGTGACTCACTCAAGGCCTGCTCATGTCTTTCACTATGACCTTTCGCTGACCCAACCAAGGTGTTTATGCTGCTCCTAAGTCGTACCCTGACTGTGTCTGCAGCTAGGGGGCTGACGCTAGGCCTCACTCAGGCCCTGACGTTCTCCATAAGTCAGGTCTGACGCTGTCCCTACCGAAAATCTTGACGCAGGTCCTAAATTTTAGGCCTTGATTCTCTAAGTAACTAAGGTCTTGACACCAAATCCAGGTCATTAACTGACACTACCCCTAGACCTTAATCTAATCTTGACTTTAGCTAATGTCAAGTTTAGGGAAAGAGATTCTTTACGATGAAATTCTTTCATCATATGAATATTGGTTTCTTAAAACAATAATTTTTAAACTCTTGTTAACCTTAAACAAAGTGTACTCAACTGCTGTGGAATATTCGTTCATAGCAGCGTGCATGGTTCACTTTTACATTCTTGTGTGTTGGCCTTCAGGGTTCTTGCAGGAATGGCTCCTCTTATGCTAACTAAATCATCCCTGATGCTGAACATAAATAAGGCGCTGAAATTACTCCCGATGCTGTGAACCGCTCCCTAACTACGGCCTGGAGACTCGTGCTAACCCAGGCGCTGACACTGTCCCTAACCAAGACCCTGACATTACACGTAACTCGGACCCTGACACTACTCCTAGCTCACTCCCTGACACTATTACCTAACAAAGCCCATAATGATATTCCTAACTCAGACCCTGACACTGACTCTAACTAAGGCCCTGCTGCCGCCAATATCTAAAGTCCTGATGCTATCCTGAGTTAATATCCTGACCCAGGTCTTACCAAGGTCCTGAAACTGACCCAAAGTAAGCCTTGATGCTGTCTGAAAATGAGGCCCTGAGGCTCTCCCTAACAGAGGCCCTGATAATGTCTTTAGTGAAGACCCACACGCTGATCCCACAGAGGCCCTTCTGCTGCTCCTAAGTCATGCCCTGACAGTGTCCCGAACTCAGGCCCTAAAGATAAGCCTCACTTAGGCCCTTTGGCTGTACCTTCCTTATGCTCTGACGCTGTCTGTATAGGAAGCCCTGGCAGTGGTCCTGATTTAGGCCCTCACGCTGGTCCTAAGTAAGGCCCTGAGGCTCTCAATAACGAAGGTCTTCACGGTTTTCCTGGGTCATTTCGTGACGCTATCCCTGGCCCGGAACCTGACTCTGTCCCAAGCTCATGTCCTGCATCTTATCCTAAATGAAACCCTAATAGTATCCCTAACTAAGCCCTGACGAATCCGAACAAAGGCCTTCACACTATCTCTCACGAGCGCCCGGAATCTGTCCCTAATGGTCCCTGCTGCAATTAATAACTAAAAAAAGGACACTGTCCAGAGCTAATATCCTGACACATTTCTAGCCACTGTCCTGATACTTTCCAAAAGAAAGCCTGTTGCCGTCCTTAAGTGAAGACCTGAGGCTGTGCCTAACTCAGGCCCTGCAGCTTTCCCTAACTGAGGCCTTGATTCTGTGACTAACACAGGCCCTGTTCATGTCTTTCACTATGACCTGCATGCTGACCTCACAAAGGCCCTGATGCTGTTCCTACGTCATGCCCTGACTGTGTCTCCAGCAGGTGGGCTGGCACTAGGCCTCACTCAGGCCTAGACGTTCTCCCTAAGTCAGGCTCTGACGATGTCCCTACCCGAAGCCCTGACACAGGTCCTAAATTAGGCCCTGATTCTCTAAATAACTAAGGTCTTGACACCAACCCAGGTCATTTTCTGACACTATCCCTGGCTCGGATCATGACTCTGTCCCAAGGTAATGTCCTGCATCTTATCCTAATTGAAACCCTAATACTCTCCCTAACTAAGGCCCGGACTAATCCTAATTAAGGCATTGACCCTATCTCTCACTAAGGCCCAGAATCTATCCCTAACATGGGCCCTGCTGCAATCAATAATGAAAATCCGGACACTATCCTGAGCTAATATGCTGACACTTTTCTATCCACGGACCTGACACAGTCCCAAAGAAAGGCCTGTCGCTGTCCTTAAATGAAGACCTGAGGCTGTGCCTAACTCAGGCCCTGAAGCTTTCCCTAACGGAGGCCTCGATTCTCTGACGCACTCAGGCCCTGCTCATGTCCTTAACTATGACCCGAATGCTGACCCAACCAAGGCCCGGATGCTGCTTCGACGTCATGCCCTGACACTGTCTCCAGCTAGGGGCCTCACTCAGGCCCTGTTTCTTGCCCTAAGTCCGGTCCTGATGCTGGTCCTAAATAAGGCCCTCAGGTTCTCAGTAACTAAGGTCTTGACACTATCCCGAGGTCATTTGCTGACACAATCCCTAGACTTTACCCTAACCCTGTCCCTAGCTAATGTCCTGCCTCTTATGCTAACTGAAGCCCTTATGCTGTGCCCATGTCAGGACCTGAATTGAGTCCCCATGCCGTGACACTGTCCCTAACTAAGGCCTGGATGTTAGGCCTAACTCAAGGCCTGACACTGTCCCTAACTAAGGCCCTGATGCCATCAATATCTAAAGTCCTCACACTATCCTCAGCTAATTTACTATCCCATCTCTTACTAAGGTCCTGAAAATATCGCTAAGTAAGCCGTGACGCTGTCCCTAACAGAAGGCCTGCTCATGTCTTTAACGAAGACCATAATGCTGATCCAACAACGGCACTGATGCTGCTCCTGTGTCACGCCCTGACAGTGTCCCCACCTACAGGAATGACGCTAGGCCTCACTCAGGCCCTGTCGCTCACCCCAAGCCAGTCCGGGATGCGATTTTTACATGAAGCCCTAACATTGCTTCTAAAGAAGGCCCTGATGCTCTCAGTAACTAAGGTCGTGACACTATCTCTCACTAAGGCCTGGAATCTGTCCCTAACATGGGTCCTGCTGCAATCAATAACTAAAATCCGGACACTATCCTGAGCTAATATGCTGACACATTTCTATCCAAGGTTCTGACACTGTCCCAAAGAGAGCCCTGTCGCTCTCCTTAACTGAAGACGTGAGGCTGTGCCTAACTCAGGCCCCGAAGCTTTCCTTAACCCAGGCCTTGATTCTGTGACTCACTCAAGCCCTGCTCATGTCTTTCACTATGACCCGAATGCTGACTCCACAAACGCCCTGATGCTGCTCCTAAGTCATGCCCTGACAGTGTCTGCATCTAGGGGCCTGATGCTAGGCCTCACTCAGGCCCTCACTTTCTCCCTATACCAGGCTCTGACACTGTCCCTACCCGAAGCCCTGGCACAGATCCTAAATTAGGCCCTGATTCTATAAGTAACTAAGGGCTTGATTCCAAACCTAGGTCATTACCTGACACTAGCCCTAGACCTGAACGTAAACTTCTCTTTTGCTAATGTTAAATTTAGCTAAAGAGATTCTTTAGGATGAAATTCTTTCATCTTCTGAATAGAGTTTTCTGAAAAAAATAATGTTTAAACTCTTACTGAACTTAAACAAAATGTACTCAACTTCTGTGGAATATTCCTTTATACCAGCCTGCCTGGTTTACTTCTGCATTTGCCTGTGTTGGCTTTCAGGGTGCTTGTAGGAATACCTCCTCTTATGCTAACGAACTAACTCTTATTATGCTAAATCCCTGATGTTTTCCCTAATTAAATTCAGGAAACTCCTCCCAAGGCTGTGAACCCCTCCCAAACTGAGGCCTGGAGGCTCATCCTAGCTCAGGCCCTGACACAACTCCTAGCTCAGTCCCTGACACTATACCTAACAAAGGCTATAATGCTAGTCCTAACTCAGGCCCTGACACTGTTTCTAACTACAGCCCAGCTGCCGCCAATATCTAAAATCCTGATACTATCCTGAGTTAATATCCTGACCCAGGTCTTACCAAGGTCCTGAAACTGACCCAAAGTAAGCCTTGATGCTGTCCATAAATGAGGCCCTGAGGCTCTCCCTAACAGAGGCCCTGATAATGTCTTTAATGAAGAACCTGACGCTGATCCCAGAGAGGCCCTTCTGCTGCTCCTAAGTCATGCCCTGACAGTGTCCCGAACTCAGGCCCTAAAGATAAGCCTCACTTAGGCCCTTTGGCTGTACCTTCCTTATGCTCTGACGCTGTCTGTATAGGAAGCCCTGGCAGTGGTCCTGATTTAGGCCCTCACGCTGGTCCTAAGTAAGGCCCTGAGGCTCTCAATAACGAAGGTCTTCACGCTTTTCCTGGGTCATTTCGTGACGCTATCCCTGGCCCGGAACCTGACTCTGTCCCAAGCTCATGTCCTGCATCTTATCCTAAATGAAACCCTAATAGTATCCCTAACTAAGCCCTGACCAATCCGAACAAAGGCCTTGACACTATCTCTCACTAAAGCCCGGAATCTGTCCCTAACATGGCACCTGTTGCAATCAATAACTAAAATCCGGACACTGTCCTGAGATAATTTCCTGACACATTTCTATGCACGATCCTGACACTGTCCCAAACCGGTCGGTGTCTTTAAGTGAAGACCTGACACTGTGCCTAACTCAGGCCCTGAAGCTTTCCCTAACGGAGGCCTTGATTCTGTGACTCACTCAAGGCCTGCTCATGTCTTTCACTATGACCTTTCGCTGACCCAACCAAGGTGTTTATGCTGCTCCTAAGTCGTACCCTGACTGTGTCTGCAGCTAGGAGGCTGACGCTAGGCCTCACTCAGGCCTTGACGTTCTCCATAAGTCAGGTCTGAATCTGTCCCTACCGAAAATCTTGACGCAGGTCCTAAATTTTAGGCCTTGATTCTCTAAGTAACTAAGGTCTTGACACCAAATCCAGGTCATTAACTGACACTACCCCTAGACCTTAATCTAATCTTGACTTTAGCTAATGTCAAGTTTAGGGAAAGAGATTCTTTACGATGAAATTCTTTCATCATATGAATATTGGTTTCTTAAAACAATAATTTTTAAACTCTTGTTAACCTTAAACAAAGTGTACTCAACTGCTGTGGAATATTCCTTCATAGCAGCGTGCATGGTTCACTTTTACATTCTTGTGTGTTGGCCTTCAGGGTTCTTGCAGGAATGGCTCCTCTTATGCTAACTAAATCATCCCTGATGCTGAACATAAATAAGGCGCTGAAATTACTCCCGATGCTGTGAACCGCTCCCTAACTACGGCCTGGAGACTCGTGCTAACCCAGGCGCTGACACTGTCCCTAACCAAGACCCTGACATTACACGTAACTCGGACCCTGACACTACTCCTAGCTCACTCCCTGACACTATACCTGACAAAGGCCATAATGATATTCCTAACTCAGACCCTGACACTGACTCTAACTAAGGCCCTGCTGCCGCCAATATCTAAAGTCTTGATGCTATCCTGAGTTAATATCCTGACCCAGGTCTTACCAAGGTCCTGAAACTGACCCAAAGTAAGCCTTGATGCTGTCTGAAAATGAGGCCCTGAGGCTCTCCCTAACAGAGGCCCTGATAATGTCTTTAGTGAAGACCCTCACGCTGATCCCACAGAGGCCCTTCTGCTGCTCCTAAGTCATGCCCTGACACTTTCCCTAACTCAGATCCTAAAGATAGGCCTCACTTAGGCACTTGGGCTGTACCTTACTTAGGCTGTGATGATGTCCTTATATGAAGCAGGGGCAGTGGTCGTGATTTAGGGCCTGACTCTGGTCCTAAGTCAGGCCCCGATGCTCTCAATAACTAAGGTTTTAACGCTTTCTCTTGGTCGTTTCCTGACACTATCCCTGGCCCGGAACCTGACTCTGTCCCAAGCTCATGTCCTGCATCTTATCCTAAATGAAACCCTAACACTCTCCGTAACTAGGGCCCTGAATAATCCTGCCTAAGGCCTTGACACGACTTCTCACTAAGGCCCGGAACCTGACATTGTCCCTAGAAAAGGCCCTGACTATACCTAACAAAGGCTATAATGCTAGTCCTAACTCAGGCCCTGACACTGTTTCTAACTAAAGCCCAGCTGCCGCCAATATCTAAAATCCTGATACTATCCTGAGTTAATATCCTGACCCAGGTCTTACCAAGGTCCTGAAACTGACCCAAAGTAAGCCTTGATGCTGTCTGAAAATGAGGCCCTGAGGCTCTCCCTAACAGAGGCCCTGATAATGTCTTTAGTGAAGACCCTCACGCTGATCCCACAGAGGCCCTTCTGCTGCTCCTAAGTCATGCCCTGACAGTGTCCCGAACTCAGGCCCTAAAGATAAGCCTCACTTAGGCCCTTTGGCTGTACCTTCCTTATGCTCTGACGCTGTCTGTATAGGAAGCCCTGGCAGTGGTCCTGATTTAGGCCCTCACACTGGTCCTAAGTAAGGCCCCGAGGCTCTCAATAACGAAGGTCTTCACGGTTTTCCTGGGTCATTTCGTGACGCTATCCCTGGCCCGGAACCTGACTCTGTCCCAAGCTCATGTCCTGCATCTTATCCTAAATGAAACCCTAATACTCTCCCTAACTAAGCCCTGAATAAACCTAACAAAGGCCTTCACACTATCTCTCACGAGCGCCCGGAATCTGTCCCTAATGGTCCCTGCTGCAATTAATAACTAAAAATAGGACACTGTCCTGAGCTAATATCCTGACACATTTCTAGCCACTGTTCTGATACTTTCCAAAAGAAAGCCTGTTGCCGTCCTTAAGTGAAGACCTGAGGCTGTTCCTAACTCAGGCCCTGAAGCTTTCCCTAACTGAGGCCTTGATTCTGTGACTAACACAGGCCCTGTTCATGTCTTTCACTATGACCTGCATGCTGACCCCACAAAGGCCCTGATGCTGTTCCTACGTCATGCCCTGACTGTGTCTCCAGCAGGTGGGCTGGCACTAGGCCTCACTCAGGCCTAGACGTTCTCCCTAAGTCAGGCTCTGACGCTGTCCCTACCCGAAGCCCTGACACAGGTCCTAAATTAGGCCCTGATTCTCTAAATAACTAAGGTCTTGACACCAACCCAGGTCATTTTCTGACACTATCCCTGGCTCGGATCATGAGTCTGTCCCAAGCTCATGTCCTGCATCTTATCCTAAATGAAACCCTAATAGTATCCCTAACTAAGCCCTGACTAATCCGAACAAAGGCCTTGACACTATCTCTCACTAAAGCCCGGAATCTGTCCCTAACATGGCACCTGTTGCAATCAATAACTAAAATCCGGACACTGTCCTGAGGTAATTTCCTGACACATTTCTATGCACGATCCTGACACTGTCCCAAACCGGTCGGTGTCTGTAAGTGAAGACCTGACACTGTGCCTAACTCAGGCCCTGAAGCTTTCCCTAAGTGAGGCCTTGATTCTGTGACTCACTCAAGGCCTGCTCATGTCTTTCACTATGACCTTTCGCTGACCCAACCAAGGTGTTTATGCTGCTCCTAAGTCGTACCCTGACTGTGTCTGCAGCTAGGGGGCTGACGCTAGGCCTCACTCAGGCCCTGACGTTCTCCATAAGTCAGGTCTGACGCTGTCCCTACCGAAAATCTTGACGCAGGTCCTAAATTTTAGGCCTTGATTCTCTAAGTAACTAAGGTCTTGACACCAAATCTAGGTCATTAACTGACACTACCCCTAGACCTTAATCTAATCTTGACTTTAGCTAATGTCAAGTTTAGGGAAAGAGATTCTTTACGATGAAATTCTTTCATCATATGAATATTGGTTTCTTAAAACAATAATTTTTAAACTCTTGTTAACCTTAAACAAAGTGTACTCAACTGCTGTGGAATATTCCTTCATAGCAGCGTGCATGGTTTACTTTTACATTCTTGTGTGTTGGCCTTCAGTGTTCTTGCAGGAATGGCTCCTCTTATGCTAACTAAATCATCCCTGATGCTGAACATAAATAAGGCGCTGAAATTACTCCCGATGCTCTGAACCTGTCCCTAACTACGGCCTGGAGACTCGTGCTAAACCAGGCCCTGACACTGTCCCAAACCAAGACCCTGACATTACACGTAACTCGGACCCTGACACTACTCCTAGCTCAGTCCCTGACACTATTACCTAACAAAGCCCATAATGATATTCCTAACTCAGACCCTGACACTGACTCTAACTAAGGCCCTACTGCCGCCAATATCTAAAGTCCTGATGCTATCCTGAGTTAATATCCTGACCCAGGTCTTACCAAGGTCCTGAAACTGACCCAAAGTAAGCCTTGATGCTGTCTGAAAATGAGGCCCTGAGGCTCTCCCTAACAGAGGCCCTGATAATGTCTTTAGTGAAGACCCTCACGCTGATGCCACAGAGGCCCTTCTGCTGCTCCTATGTCATGCCCTGACAGTGTCCCGAACTCAGGCCCTAAACATAAGCCTCACTTAGGCCCTTTGGCTGTACCTTCCTTATGCTCTGACGCTGTCTGTATAGGAAGCCCTGGCAGTGGTCCTGATTTAGGCCCTCACGCTGGTCCTAAGTAAGGCCCTGAGGCTCTCAATAACGAAGGTCTTCACGCTTTTCCTGGGTCATTTCGTGACGCTATCCCTGGCCCGGAACCTGACTCTGTCCCAAGCTCATGTCCTGCATCTTATCCTAAATGAAACCCTAATACTCTCCCTAACTAAGCCCTGACGAAACCTAACAAAGGCCTTCACACTATCTCTCACGAGCGCCCGGAATCTGTCCCTAATGGTCCCTGCTGCAATTAATAGCTAAAAAAAGGACACTGTCCTGAGCTAATATCCTGACACATTTCTAGCCACTGTCCTGATACTTTCCAAAAGAAAGCCTGTTGCCGTCCTTAAGTGAAGACCTGAGGCTGTTCCTAACTCAGGCCCTGAAGCTTTCCCTAACTGAGGCCTTGATTCTGTGACTAACACAGGCCCTGTTCATGTCTTTCACTATGACCTGCATGCTGACCCCACAAAGGCCCTGATGCTGTTCCTACGTCATGCCCTGACTGTGTCTCCAGCAGGTGGGCTGGCACTAGGCCTCACTCAGGCCTAGACGTTCTCCCTAAGTCAGGCTCTGACGATGTCCCTACCCGAAGCCCTGACACAGGTCCTAAATTAGGCCCTGATTCTCTAAATAACTAAGGTCTTGACACCAACCCAGGTCATTTTCTGACACTATCCCTGGCTCGGATCATGACTCTCTCCCAAGGTAATGTCCTGCATCTTATCCTAATTGAAACCCTAATACTCTCCCTAACTAAGGCCCGGACTAATCCTAATTAAGGCATTGACCCTATCTCTCACTAAGGCCCAGAATCTATCCCTAACATGGGCCCTGCTGCAATCAATAATGAAAATCCGGACACTATCCTGAGCTAATATGCTGACACATTTCTATCCACGGACCTGACACAGTCCCAAAGAAAGGCCTGTCGCTGTCCTTAAATGAAGACCTGAGGCTGTGCCTAACTCAGGCCCTGAAGCTTTCCCTAACGGAGGCCTCGATTCTCTGACGCACTCAGGCCCTGCTCATGTCCTTAACTATGACCCGAATGCTGACCCAACAAAGGCCCGGATGCTGCTTCGACGTCATGCCCTGACACTGTCTCCAGCTAGGGGCCTGAAGCTGGGCCTCACTCAGGCCCTGTTTCTTGCCCAATTCCGGCCCTGATGCTGGTCCTAAATAAGGCCCTCAGGTTCTCAGTAACTAAGGTCTTGACACTATCCCGAGGTCATTTGCTGACACAATCCCTAGACTTTACCCTAACCCTGTCCCTAGCTAATGTCCTGCCTCTTATGCTAACTGAAGCCCTTATGCTGTGCCCATGTCAGGATCTGAATTGAGTCCCCATGCCGTGACACTGTCCCTAACTAAGGCCTGGATGTTAGGCCTAACTCAAGGCCTGACACTGTCCCTAACTAAGGCCCTGATGCCATCAATATCTAAGGTCCTCACACTATCCTCAGCTAATTTACTATCCCATCTCTTACTAAGGTCCTGAAAATATCGCTAAGTAAGCCGTGACGCTGTCCCTAACAGAAGGCCTGCTCATGTCTTTAACGAAGACCATAATGCTGATCCAACAATGGCACTGATGCTGCTCCTGTGTCACGCCCTGACAGTGTCCCCACCTACAGGAATGACGCTAGGCCTCACTCAGGCCCTGTCGCTCACCCCAAGCCAGTCCGGGATGCGATTTTTACATGAAGCCCTAACATTGCTTCTAAAGAAGGCCCTGATGCTCTCAGTAACTAAGGTCTTGACACTATCTCTCACTAAGGCCTGGAATCTGTCCCTAACATGGGTCCTGCTGCAATCAATAACTAAAATCCGGACACTATCCTGAGCTAATATGCTGACACATTTCTATCCAAGGTTCTGACACTGTCGCAAAGAGAGCCCTGTCGCTCTCCTTAACTGAAGACGTGAGGCTGTGCCTAACTCAGGCCCTGAAGCTTTCCTTAACCCAGGCCTTGATTCTGTGACTCACTCAAGCCCTGCTCATGTCTTTCACTATGACCCGAATGCTGACTCCACAAACGCCCTGATGCTGCTCCTAAGTCATGCCCTGACAGTGTCTGCATCTAGGGGCCTGATGCTAGGCCTCACTCAGGCCCTCACTTTCTCCCTATACCAGGCTCTGACACTGTCCCTACCCGAAGCCCTGGCACAGATCCTAAATTAGGCCCTGATTCTATAAGTAACTAAGGGCTTGATTCCAAACCTAGGTCATTCATTACCTGACACTAGCCCTAGACCTGAACGTAAACTTCTCTTTTGCTAATGTTAAATTTAGCTCAAGAGATTCTTTAGGATGAAATTCTTTCATCTTCTGAATAGAGTTTTCTGAAAAAAATAATGTTTAAACTCTTACTGAACTTAAACAAAATGTACTCAACTTCTGTGGAATATTCCTTTATACCAGCCTGCCTGGTTTACTTCTGCATTTGCCTGTGTTGGCTTTCAGGGTGCTTGTAGGAATACCTCCTCTTATGCTAACGAACTAACTCTTATTATGCTAAATCCCTGATGTTTTCCCTAGTTAAATTCAGGAAACTCCTCCCAAGGCTGTGAACCCCTCCCAAACTGAGGCCTGGAGGCTCATCCTAGCTCAGGCCCTGACAAAACTCCTAGCTCAGTCCCTGACACTATACCTAACAAAGGCTATAATGCTAGTCCTAACTCAGGCCCTGACACTGTTTCTAACTACAGCCCAGCTGCCGCCAATATCTAAAATCCTGATACTATCCTGAGTTAATATCCTGACCCAGGTCTTACTAAGGTCCTGAAACTGACCCAAAGTAAGCCTTGATGCTGTCCATAAATGAGGCCCTGAGGCTCTCCCTAACAGAGGCCCTGAGAATGTCTTTAGTGAAGACCCTCACGCTGATCCCACAGAGGCCCTTCTGCTGCTCCTATGTCATGCCCTGACAGTGTCCCGAACTCAGGCCCTAAAGATAAGCCTCACTTAGGCCCTTTGGCTGTACCTTCCTTATGCTCTGACGCTGTCTGTATAGGAAGCGCTGGCAGTGGTCCTGATTTAGGCCCTCACGCTGGTCCTAAGTAAAGCCCTGAGGCTCTCAATAACGAAGGTCTTCACGCTTTTCCTGGGTCATTTCGTGACGCTATCCCTGGCCCGGAACCTGACTCTGTCCCAAGCTCATGTCCTGCATCTTATCCTAAATGAAACCCTAATAGTATCCCTAACTAAGCCCTGACCAATCCGAACAAAGGCCTTGACACTATCTCTCACTAAAGCCCGGAATCTGTCCCTAACATGGCACCTGTTGCAATCAATAACTAAAATCCGGACACTGTCCTGAGATAATTTCCTGACACATTTCTATGCACGATCCTGACACTGTCCCAAACCTGTCGGTGTCTTTAAGTGAAGACCTGACACTGTGCCTAACTCAGGCCCTGAAGCTTTCCCTAAGTGAGGCCTTGATTCTGTGACTCACTCAAGACCTGCTCATGTCTTTCACTATGACCTTTCGCTGACCCAACCAAGGTGTTTATGCTGCTCCTAAGTCGTACCCTGACTGTGTCTGCAGCTAGGGGGCTGACGCTAGGCCTCACTCAGGCCCTGACGTTCTCCATAAGTCAGGTCTGAATCTGTCCCTACCGAAAATCTTGACGCAGGTCCTAAATTTTAGGCCTTGATTCTCTAAGTAACTAAGGTCTTGACACCAAATCTAGGTCATTAACTGACACTACCCCTAGACCTTAATCTAATCTTGACTTTAGCTAATGTCAAGTTTAGGGAAAGAGATTCTTTACGATGAAATTCTTTCATCATATGAATATTGGTTTCTTAAAACAATAATTTTTAAACTCTTGTTAACCTTAAACAAAGTGTACTCAACTGCTGTGGAATATTCCTTCATAGCAGCGTGCATGGTTCACTTTTACATTCTTGTGTGTTGGCCTTCAGGGTTCTTGCAGGAATGGCTCCTCTTATGCTAACTAAATCATCCCTGATGCTGAACATAAATAAGGCGCTGAAATTACTCCCGATGCTGTGAACCGCTCCCTAACTACGGCCTGGAGACTCGTGCTAACCCAGGCGCTGACACTGTCCCTAACCAAGACCCTGACATTACACGTAACTCGGACCCTGACACTACTCCTAGCTCACTCCCTGACACTATACCTAACAAAGGCCATAATGATATTCCTAACTCAGACCCTGACACTGACTCTAACTAAGGCCCTACTGCCGCCAATATCTAAAGTCCTGATGCTATCCTGAGTTAATATCCTGACCCAGGTCTTACCAAGGTCCTGAAACTGACCCAAAGTAAGCCTTGATGCTGTCCGAAAATGAGGTCCTGAGGCTCTCCCTAACAGAGGCCCTGATAATGTCTTTAATGAAGACCCTCAGGCTGATCCCACAGAGGCCCTTCTGCTGCTCCTAAGTCATGCCCTGACACTTTCCCTAACTCAGATCCTAAAGATAGGCCTCACTTAGGCACTTGGGCTGTACCTTACTTAGGCTCTGATGCTGTCCTTATATGAAGCCAGGGCAGTGGTCGTGATTTAGGGCCTGACTCTGGTCCTAAGTCAGGCCCCGATGCTCTCAATAACTAAGGTTTTAACGCTTTCTCTTGGTCGTTTCCTGACACTATCCCTGGCCCGGAACCTGACTCTGTCCCAAGCTCATGTCCTGCATCTTATCCTAAATGAAACCCTAACACTCTCCGTAACTAGGGCCCTGAATAATCCTGCCTAAGGCCTTGACACGACTTCTCACTAAGGCCCGGAACCTGACATTGTCCCTAGAAAAGGCCCTGACTATACCTAACAAAGGCTATAATGCTAGTCCTAACTCAGGCCCTGACACTGTTTCTAACTAAAGCCCAGCTGCCGCCAATATCTAAAATCCTGATATTATCCTGAGTTAATATCCTGACCCAGGTCTTACCAAGGTCCTGAAACTGACTAAAAGTAAGCCTTGATGCTGTCCATAAATGAGGCCCTGAGGCTCTCCCTAACAGAGACCCTGATAATGTCTTTAATGAAGAACCTGACACTGATCCCACAGAGGCCCTTCTGCTGCTCCTAAGTCATGCCCTGACAGTGTCCCGAACTCAGGCCCTAAAGATAAGCCTCACTTAGGCCCTTTGGCTGTACCTTCCTTATGCTCTGACGCTGTCTGTATAGGAAGACCTGGCAGTGGTCCTGATTTAGGCCCTGACGCTGGTCCTAAGTAAGGCCCTGATGCTCTCAATAACGAAGGTCTTCACGCTTTTCCTGGGCCATTTCGCGACGCTATCCCTGGCCCGGAACCTGACTCTGTCCCAAGCTCATGTCCTGCATCTTATCCTAAATGAAACCCTAATAGTATCCCTAACTAAGCCCTGATTAAACCTAACAAAGGCCTTCACAGTATCTCTCACCAACACCCAGAATATATCCCTAATGGTCCCTGCTGCAATCAATAACTAAAATCCGGACACTGTCCTGAGCTATTACCCTGACTCCTTTCTATCCACTGTCCTGATACTTTCCAAAAGAAAGCCTGTTGCCGTCCTTAGGTGAAGACCTGACGCTGTGCCTAACTCAGGCCCTGAAGCTTTCCCTAAGTGAGGCCTTGATTCTGTGACTCACTCAAGGCCTGCTCATGTCTTTCACTATGACCTTTCGCTGACCCAACCAAGGTGTTTATGCTGCTCCTAAGTCATGCCCTGACTGTGTCTACAGCTACGGGGCTGACGATAGGCCTCACTCAGGCCCTGACGTTCTCCATAAGTCAGGTCTGACGCTGTCCCTACCGAAAATCTTGACGCAGGTCCTAAATTTTAGGCCTTGATTCTCTAAGTAAGTAAGGTCTTGACACTAAATCTAGGTCATTAACTGACACTACCCCTAGACCTTAATCCAATCTTGACTTTAGCTAATGTCAAGTTTAGAGAAACAGATTCTTTATGACGAAATTCTTTCATCATATTAATATTGGTTTCGTAAAAAAAATAATTTTTAAACTCTTGTTAACCTTAAACAAAGTGTACTCAACTGCTGTGGAATATTCCTTCATAGCAGCGTGCATGGTTCACTTTTACATTCTTGTGTGTTGGCCTTCAGGGTTCTTGCAGGAATGGCTCCTCTTATGCTAACTAAATCATCCCTGATGCTGAACATAAATAAGGCGCTGAAATTACTCCCGATGCTCTGAACCTGTCCCTAACTACGGCCTGGAGACTCGTGCTAAACCAGGCCCTGACACTGTCCCAAACCAAGACCCTGACATTACACGTAACTCGGACCCTGACACTACTCCTAGCTCAGTCCCTGACACTGTAACTAACAAAGCCCATAATGATATTCCTAACTCAGACCCTGACACTGACTCTAATTAAGGCCCTACTGCCGCCAATATCTAAAGTCCTGATGCTATCCTGAGTTAATATCCTGACCCAGGTCTTACCAAGGTCCTGAAACTGACCCAAAGTAAGCCTTGATGCTGTCTGAAAATGAGGCCCTGAGGCTCTCCCTAACAGAGGCCCTGATAATGTCTTTAGTGAAGACCCTCACGCTGATCCCACAGAGGCCCTTCTGCTGCTCCTAAGTCATGCCCTGACAGTGTCCCGAACTCAGGCCCTAAACATAAGCCTCACTTAGGCCCTGTGGCTGTACCTTCCTTATGCTCTGACGCTGTCTGTATAGGAAGCCCTGGCAGTGGTCCTGATTTAGGCCCTCACGCTGGTCCAAAGTAAGGCCCTGAGGCTCTCAATAAAGAAGGTCTTCACGATATTCCTGGGTCATTTCGTGACGCTATCCCTGGCCCGGAACCTGACTCTGTCCCAAGCTCATGTCCTGCATCTTATCCTAAATGAAACCCTAATACTCTCCCTAACTAAGCCCTGACTAATCCGAACAAAGGCCTTGATACTATCTCTCACTAAAGCCCAGAATCTGTCCCTAACATGGGACCTGTTGCAATCAATAACTAAAATCCGGAAACTGTCCTGAGGTAATTTCCTGACACATTTCTATGCAGGATCCTGACACTGTCCCAAACCGGTCGGTGTAATTAAATGAAGACATGATGCTGTGCCTAACTCAGGCCCTGAAGCTTTCCCTAAGTGAGGCCTTGATTCTGTGACTCACTCAAGGCCTGCTCATGTCTTTCACTATGACCTTTCGCTGATCCAACCAAGGTGTTTATGCTGCTCCTAAGTCGTACCCTGACTGTGTCTGCAGCTAGGGGGCTGACGCTAGGCCTCACTCAGGCCTTGACGTTCTCCATAAGTCAGGTCTGAATCTGTCCCTACCGAAAATCTTGACGCAGGTCCTAAATTTTAGGCCTTGATTCTCTAAGTAACTAAGGTCTTGACACCAAATCCAGGTCATTAACTGACACTACCCCTAGACCTTAATCTAATCTTGACTTTAGCTAATGTCAAGTTTAGGGAAAGAGATTCTTTACGATGAAATTCTTTCATCATATGAATATTGGTTTCTTAAAACAATAATTTTTAAACTCTTGTTAACCTTAAACAAAGTGTACTCAACTGCTGTGGAATATTCCTTCATAGCAGCGTGCATGGTTCACTTTTACATTCTTGTGTGTTGGCCTTCAGGGTTCTTGCAGGAATGGCTCCTCTTATGCTAACTAAATCCTCCCTGATGCTGAACATAAATAAGGCGCTGAAATTACTTCCGATGCTGTGAACCGCTCCCTAACTACGGCCTGGAGACTCGTGCTAACCCAGGCGCTGACACTGTCCCTAACCAAGACCCTGACATTACACGTAACTCGGACCCTGACACTACTCCTAGCTCACTCCCTGACACTATACCTGACAAAGGCCATAATGATATTCCTAACTCAGACCCTGACACTGACTCTAACTAAGGCCCTACTGCCGCCAATATCTAAAGTCCTGATACTATCCTGAGTTAATATCCTGACCCAGGTCTTACCAAGGACCTGAAACTGACCCAAAGTAAGCCTTGATGCTGTCCGAAAATGAGGTCCTGAGGCTCTCCCTAACAGAGGCCCTGATAATGTCTTTAATGAAGACCCTCAGGCTGATCCCACAGAGGCCCTTCTGCTGCTCCTAAGTCATGCCCTGACACTTTCCCTAACTCAGATCCTAAAGATAGGCCTCACTTAGGCACTTGGGCTGTACCTTACTTAGGCTCTGATGCTGTCCTTATATGAAGCCAGGGCAGTGGTCGTGATTTAGGGCCTGACTCTGGTCCTAAGTCAGGCCCCGATGCTCTCAATAACTAAGGTTTTAACGCTTTCTCTTGGTCGTTTCCTGACACTATCCCTGGCCCGGAACCTGACTCTGTCCCAAGCTCATGTCCTGCATCTTATCCTAAATGAAACCCTAACACTCTCCGTAACTAGGGCCCTGAATAATCCTGCCTAAGGCCTTGACACGACTTCTCACTAAGGCCCGGAACCTGACATTGTCCCTAGAAAAGGCCCTGACTATACCTAACAAAGGCTATAATGCTAGTCCTAACTCAGGCCCTGACACTGTTTCTAACTAAAGCCCAGCTGCCGCCAATATCTAAAATCCTGATATTATCCTGAGTTAATATCCTGACCCAGGTCTTACTAAGGTCCTGAAACTGACCCAAAGTAAGCCTTGATGCTGTCTGAAAATGAGGCCCTGAGGCTCTCCCTAACAGAGGCCCTGATAATGTCTTTAGTGAAGACCCTCACGCTGATGCCACAGAGGCCCTTCTGCTGCTCCTAAGTCATGCCCTGACAGTGTCCCGAACTCAGGCCCTAAAGATAAGCCTCACTTAGGCCCTTTGGCTGTACCTTCCTTATGCTCTGACGCTGTCTGTATAGGAAGCCCTGGCAGTGGTCCTGATTTAGACCCTCACGCTGGTCCTAAGTAAGGCCCTGAGGCTCTCAATAACGACGGTCTTCATGCTTTTCCTGGGTCATTTCGTGACGCTATCCCTGGCCTGGAACCTGACTCTGTCCCAAGCTCATGTCCTGCATCTTATCCTAAATGAAACCCTAATAGTATCCCTAACTAAGCCCTGACTAATCCGAACAAAGGCCTTGACACTATCTCTCACTAAAGCCCGGAATCTCTCCCTAACATGGGACCTGTTGCAATCAATAACTAAAACCCAGACACTGTCCTGAGCTAATATCCTGACTCATTTCTATCCACTGTTCTGATACTTTCCAAAAGAAAGCCTGTTGCCGTCCTTAAGTGAAGACCTGAGGCTGTTCCTAACTCAGGCCCTGAAGCTTTCCCTAACTGAGGCCTTGATTCTGTGACTAACACAGGCCCTGTTCATGTCTTTCACTATGACCTGCATGCTGACCCCACAAAGGCCCTGATGCTGTTCCTACGTCATGCCCTGACTGTGTCTCCAGCAGGTGGGCTGGCACTAGGCCTCACTCAGGCCTAGACGTTCTCCCTAAGTCAGGCTCTGACGCTGTCCCTACCCGAAGCCCTGACACAGGTCCTAAATTAGGCCCTGATTCTCTAAATAACTAAGGTCTTGACACCAACCCAGGTCATTTTCTGACACTATCCCTGGCTCGGATCATGAGTCTGTCCCAAGCTCATGTCCTGCATCTTATCCTAAATGAAACCCTAATAGTATCCCTAACTAAGCCCTGACTAATCCGAACAAAGGCCTTGACACTATCTCTCACTAAAGCCCGGAATCTGTCCCTAACATGGCACCTGTTGCAATCAATAACTAAAATCCGGACACTGTCCTGAGGTAATTTCCTGACACATTTCTATGCACGATCCTGACACTGTCCCAAACCGGTCGGTGTCTGTAAGTGAAGACCTGACACTGTGCCTAACTCAGGCCCTGAAGCTTTCCCTAAGTGAGGCCTTGATTCTGTGACTCACTCAAGGCCTGCTCATGTCTTTCACTATGACCTTTCGCTGACCCAACCAAGGTGTTTATGCTGCTCCTAAGTCGTACCCTGACTGTGTCTGCAGCTAGGGGGCTGACGCTAGGCCTCACTCAGGCCCTGACGTTCTCCATAAGTCAGGTCTGACGCTGTCCCTACCGAAAATCTTGACGCAGGTCCTAAATTTTAGGCCTTGATTCTCTAAGTAACTAAGGTCTTGACACCAAATCTAGGTCATTAACTGACACTACCCCTAGACCTTAATCTAATCTTGACTTTAGCTAATGTCAAGTTTAGGGAAAGAGATTCTTTACGATGAAATTCTTTCATCATATGAATATTGGTTTCTTAAAACAATAATTTTTAAACTCTTGTTAACCTTAAACAAAGTGTACTCAACTGCTGTGGAATATTCCTTCATAGCAGCGTGCATGGTTTACTTTTACATTCTTGTGTGTTGGCCTTCAGTGTTCTTGCAGGAATGGCTCCTCTTATGCTAACTAAATCATCCCTGATGCTGAACATAAATAAGGCGCTGAAATTACTCCCGATGCTCTGAACCTGTCCCTAACTACGGCCTGGAGACTCGTGCTAAACCAGGCCCTGACACTGTCCCAAACCAAGACCCTGACATTACACGTAACTCGGACCCTGACACTACTCCTAGCTCAGTCCCTGACACTATTACCTAACAAAGCCCATAATGATATTCCTAACTCAGACCCTGACACTGACTCTAACTAAGGCCCTACTGCCGCCAATATCTAAAGTCCTGATGCTATCCTGAGTTAATATCCTGACCCAGGTCTTACCAAGGTCCTGAAACTGACCCAAAGTAAGCCTTGCTGCTGTCTGAAAATGAGGCCCTGAGGCTCTCCCTAACAGAGGCCCTGATAATGTCTTTAGTGAAGACCCTCACGCTGATCCCACAGAGGCCCTTCTGCTGCTCCTAAGTCATGCCCTGACACTTTCCCTAACTCAGATCCTAAAGATAGGCCTCACTTAGGCACTTGGGCTGTACCTTACTTAGGCTCTGATGCTGTCCTTATATGAAGCAGGGGCAGTGGTCGTGATTTAGGGCCTGACTCTGGTCCTAAGTCAGGCCCCGATGCTCTCAATAACTAAGGTTTTAACGCTTTCTCTTGGTCGTTTCCTGACACTATCCCTGGCCCGGAACCTGACTCTGTCCCAAGCTCATGTCCTGCATCTTATCCTAAATGAAACCCTAACACTCTCCGTAACTAGGGCCCTGAATAATCCTGCCTAAGGCCTTGACACGACTTCTCACTAAGGCCCGGAACCTGACATTGTCCCTAGAAAAGGCCCTGACTATACCTAACAAAGGCTATAATGCTAGTCCTAACTCAGGCCCTGACACTGTTTCTAACTAAAGCCCAGCTGCCGCCAATATCTAAAATCCTGATACTATCCTGAGTTAATATCCTGACCCAGGTCTTACCAAGGTCCTGAAACTGACCCAAAGTAAGCCTTGATGCTGTCCATAAATGAGGCCCTGAGGCTCTCCCTAACAGAGGCCCTGATAATGTCTTTAATGAAGAACCTGACGCTGATCCCAGAGAGGCCCTTCTGCTGCTCCTAAGTCATGCCCTGACAGTGTCCCGAACTCAGGCCCTAAAGATAAGCCTCACTTAGGCCCTTTGGCTGTACCTTCCTTATGCTCTGACGCTGTCTGTATAGGAAGCCCTGGCAGTGGTCCTGATTTAGGCCCTCACGCTGGTCCTAAGTAAGGCCCTGAGGCTCTCAATAACGAAGGTCTTCACGCTTTTCCTGGGTCATTTCGTGACGCTATCCCTGGCCCGGAACCTGACTCTGTCCCAAGCTCATGTCCTGCATCTTATCCTAAATGAAACCCTAATAGTATCCCTAACTAAGCCCTGACCAATCCGAACAAAGGCCTTGACACTATCTCTCACTAAAGCCCGGAATCTGTCCCTAACATGGCACCTGTTGCAATCAATAACTAAAATCCGGACACTGTCCTGAGATAATTTCCTGACACATTTCTATGCACGATCCTGACACTGTCCCAAACCGGTCGGTGTCTTTAAGTGAAGACCTGACACTGTGCCTAACTCAGGCCCTGAAGCTTTCCCTAACGGAGGCCTTGATTCTGTGACTCACTCAAGGCCTGCTCATGTCTTTCACTATGACCTTTCGCTGACCCAACCAAGGTGTTTATGCTGCTCCTAAGTCGTACCCTGACTGTGTCTGCAGCTAGGAGGCTGACGCTAGGCCTCACTCAGGCCTTGACGTTCTCCATAAGTCAGGTCTGAATCTGTCCCTACCGAAAATCTTGACGCAGGTCCTAAATTTTAGGCCTTGATTCTCTAAGTAACTAAGGTCTTGACACCAAATCCAGGTCATTAACTGACACTACCCCTAGACCTTAATCTAATCTTGACTTTAGCTAATGTCAAGTTTAGGGAAAGAGATTCTTTACGATGAAATTCTTTCATCATATGAATATTGGTTTCTTAAAACAATAATTTTTAAACTCTTGTTAACCTTAAACAAAGTGTACTCAACTGCTGTGGAATATTCCTTCATAGCAGCGTGCATGGTTCACTTTTACATTCTTGTGTGTTGGCCTTCAGGGTTCTTGCAGGAATGGCTCCTCTTATGCTAACTAAATCATCCCTGATGCTGAACATAAATAAGGCGCTGAAATTACTCCCGATGCTGTGAACCGCTCCCTAACTACGGCCTGGAGACTCGTGCTAACCCAGGCGCTGACACTGTCCCTAACCAAGACCCTGACATTACACGTAACTCGGACCCTGACACTACTCCTAGCTCACTCCCTGACACTATACCTGACAAAGGCCATAATGATATTCCTAACTCAGACCCTGACACTGACTCTAACTAAGGCCCTGCTGCCGCCAATATCTAAAGTCTTGATGCTATCCTGAGTTAATATCCTGACCCAGGTCTTACCAAGGTCCTGAAACTGACCCAAAGTAAGCCTTGATGCTGTCTGAAAATGAGGCCCTGAGGCTCTCCCTAACAGAGGCCCTGATAATGTCTTTAGTGAAGACCCTCACGCTGATCCCACAGAGGCCCTTCTGCTGCTCCTAAGTCATGCCCTGACACTTTCCCTAACTCAGATCCTAAAGATAGGCCTCACTTAGGCACTTGGGCTGTACCTTACTTAGGCTGTGATGATGTCCTTATATGAAGCAGGGGCAGTGGTCGTGATTTAGGGCCTGACTCTGGTCCTAAGTCAGGCCCCGATGCTCTCAATAACTAAGGTTTTAACGCTTTCTCTTGGTCGTTTCCTGACACTATCCCTGGCCCGGAACCTGACTCTGTCCCAAGCTCATGTCCTGCATCTTATCCTAAATGAAACCCTAACACTCTCCGTAACTAGGGCCCTGAATAATCCTGCCTAAGGCCTTGACACGACTTCTCACTAAGGCCCGGAACCTGACATTGTCCCTAGAAAAGGCCCTGACTATACCTAACAAAGGCTATAATGCTAGTCCTAACTCAGGCCCTGACACTGTTTCTAACTAAAGCCCAGCTGCCGCCAATATCTAAAATCCTGATACTATCCTGAGTTAATATCCTGACCCAGGTCTTACCAAGGTCCTGAAACTGACCCAAAGTAAGCCTTGATGCTGTCTGAAAATGAGGCCCTGAGGCTCTCCCTAACAGAGGCCCTGATAATGTCTTTAGTGAAGACCCTCACGCTGATCCCACAGAGGCCCTTCTGCTGCTCCTAAGTCATGCCCTGACAGTGTCCCGAACTCAGGCCCTAAAGATAAGCCTCACTTAGGCCCTTTGGCTGTACCTTCCTTATGCTCTGACGCTGTCTGTATAGGAAGCCCTGGCAGTGGTCCTGATTTAGGCCCTCACACTGGTCCTAAGTAAGGCCCCGAGGCTCTCAATAACGAAGGTCTTCACGCTTTTCCTGGGTCATTTCGTGACGCTATCCCTGGCCCGGAACCTGACTCTGTCCCAAGCTCATGTCCTGCATCTTATCCTAAATGAAACCCTAATACTCTCCCTAACTAAGCCCTGAATAAACCTAACAAAGGCCTTCACACTATCTCTCACGAGCGCCCGGAATCTGTCCCTAATGGTCCCTGCTGCAATTAATAACTAAAAATAGGACACTGTCCTGAGCTAATATCCTGACACATTTCTAGCCACTGTTCTGATACTTTCCAAAAGAAAGCCTGTTGCCGTCCTTAAGTGAAGACCTGAGGCTGTTCCTAACTCAGGCCCTGAAGCTTTCCCTAACTGAGGCCTTGATTCTGTGACTAACACAGGCCCTGTTCATGTCTTTCACTATGACCTGCATGCTGACCCCACAAAGGCCCTGATGCTGTTCCTACGTCATGCCCTGACTGTGTCTCCAGCAGGTGGGCTGGCACTAGGCCTCACTCAGGCCTAGACGTTCTCCCTAAGTCAGGCTCTGACGCTGTCCCTACCCGAAGCCCTGACACAGGTCCTAAATTAGGCCCTGATTCTCTAAATAACTAAGGTCTTGACACCAACCCAGGTCATTTTCTGACACTATCCCTGGCTCGGATCATGAGTCTGTCCCAAGCTCATGTCCTGCATCTTATCCTAAATGAAACCCTAATAGTATCCCTAACTAAGCCCTGACTAATCCGAACAAAGGCCTTGACACTATCTCTCACTAAAGCCCGGAATCTGTCCCTAACATGGCACCTGTTGCAATCAATAACTAAAATCCGGACACTGTCCTGAGGTAATTTCCTGACACATTTCTATGCACGATCCTGACACTGTCCCAAACCGGTCGGTGTCTGTAAGTGAAGACCTGACACTGTGCCTAACTCAGGCCCTGAAGCTTTCCCTAAGTGAGGCCTTGATTCTGTGACTCACTCAAGGCCTGCTCATGTCTTTCACTATGACCTTTCGCTGACCCAACCAAGGTGTTTATGCTGCTCCTAAGTCGTACCCTGACTGTGTCTGCAGCTAGGGGGCTGACGCTAGGCCTCACTCAGGCCCTGACGTTCTCCATAAGTCAGGTCTGACGCTGTCCCTACCGAAAATCTTGACGCAGGTCCTAAATTTTAGGCCTTGATTCTCTAAGTAACTAAGGTCTTGACACCAAATCTAGGTCATTAACTGACACTACCCCTAGACCTTAATCTAATCTTGACTTTAGCTAATGTCAAGTTTAGGGAAAGAGATTCTTTACGATGAAATTCTTTCATCATATGAATATTGGTTTCTTAAAACAATAATTTTTAAACTCTTGTTAACCTTAAACAAAGTGTACTCAACTGCTGTGGAATATTCCTTCATAGCAGCGTGCATGGTTTACTTTTACATTCTTGTGTGTTGGCCTTCAGTGTTCTTGCAGGAATGGCTCCTCTTATGCTAACTAAATCATCCCTGATGCTGAACATAAATAAGGCGCTGAAATTACTCCCGATGCTCTGAACCTGTCCCTAACTACGGCCTGGAGACTCGTGCTAAACCAGGCCCTGACACTGTCCCAAACCAAGACCCTGACATTACACGTAACTCGGACCCTGACACTACTCCTAGCTCAGTCCCTGACACTATTACCTAACAAAGCCCATAATGATATTCCTAACTCAGACCCTGACACTGACTCTAACTAAGGCCCTACTGCCGCCAATATCTAAAGTCCTGATGCTATCCTGAGTTAATATCCTGACCCAGGTCTTACCAAGGTCCTGAAACTGACCCAAAGTAAGCCTTGATGCTGTCTGAAAATGAGGCCCTGAGGCTCTCCCTAACAGAGGCCCTGATAATGTCTTTAGTGAAGACCCTCACGCTGATGCCACAGAGGCCCTTCTGCTGCTCCTATGTCATGCCCTGACAGTGTCCCGAACTCAGGCCCTAAACATAAGCCTCACTTAGGCCCTTTGGCTGTACCTTCCTTATGCTCTGACGCTGTCTGTATAGGAAGCCCTGGCAGTGGTCCTGATTTAGGCCCTCACGCTGGTCCTAAGTAAGGCCCTGAGGCTCTCAATAACGAAGGTCTTCACGCTTTTCCTGGGTCATTTCGTGACGCTATCCCTGGCCCGGAACCTGACTCTGTCCCAAGCTCATGTCCTGCATCTTATCCTAAATGAAACCCTAATACTCTCCCTAACTAAGCCCTGACGAAACCTAACAAAGGCCTTCACACTATCTCTCACGAGCGCCCGGAATCTGTCCCTAATGGTCCCTGCTGCAATTAATAGCTAAAAAAAGGACACTGTCCTGAGCTAATATCCTGACACATTTCTAGCCACTGTCCTGATACTTTCCAAAAGAAAGCCTGTTGCCGTCCTTAAGTGAAGACCTGAGGCTGTTCCTAACTCAGGCCCTGAAGCTTTCCCTAACTGAGGCCTTGATTCTGTGACTAACACAGGCCCTGTTCATGTCTTTCACTATGACCTGCATGCTGACCCCACAAAGGCCCTGATGCTGTTCCTACGTCATGCCCTGACTGTGTCTCCAGCAGGTGGGCTGGCACTAGGCCTCACTCAGGCCTAGACGTTCTCCCTAAGTCAGGCTCTGACGATGTCCCTACCCGAAGCCCTGACACAGGTCCTAAATTAGGCCCTGATTCTCTAAATAACTAAGGTCTTGACACCAACCCAGGTCATTTTCTGACACTATCCCTGGCTCGGATCATGACTCTCTCCCAAGGTAATGTCCTGCATCTTATCCTAATTGAAACCCTAATACTCTCCCTAACTAAGGCCCGGACTAATCCTAATTAAGGCATTGACCCTATCTCTCACTAAGGCCCAGAATCTATCCCTAACATGGGCCCTGCTGCAATCAATAATGAAAATCCGGACACTATCCTGAGCTAATATGCTGACACATTTCTATCCACGGACCTGACACAGTCCCAAAGAAAGGCCTGTCGCTGTCCTTAAATGAAGACCTGAGGCTGTGCCTAACTCAGGCCCTGAAGCTTTCCCTAACGGAGGCCTCGATTCTCTGACTCACTCAGGCCCTGCTCATGTCCTTAACTATGACCCGAATGCTGACCCAACAAAGGCCCGGATGCTGCTTCGACGTCATGCCCTGACACTGTCTCCAGCTAGGGGCCTGAAGCTGGGCCTCACTCAGGCCCTGTTTCTTGCCCAATTCCGGCCCTGATGCTGGTCCTAAATAAGGCCCTCAGGTTCTCAGTAACTAAGGTCTTGACACTATCCCGAGGTCATTTGCTGACACAATCCCTAGACTTTACCCTAACCCTGTCCCTAGCTAATGTCCTGCCTCTTATGCTAACTGAAGCCCTTATGCTGTGCCCATGTCAGGATCTGAATTGAGTCCCCATGCCGTGACACTGTCCCTAACTAAGGCCTGGATGTTAGGCCTAACTCAAGGCCTGACACTGTCCCTAACTAAGGCCCTGATGCCATCAATATCTAAGGTCCTCACACTATCCTCAGCTAATTTACTATCCCATCTCTTACTAAGGTCCTGAAAATATCGCTAAGTAAGCCGTGACGCTGTCCCTAACAGAAGGCCTGCTCATGTCTTTAACGAAGACCATAATGCTGATCCAACAATGGCACTGATGCTGCTCCTGTGTCACGCCCTGACAGTGTCCCCACCTACAGGAATGACGCTAGGCCTCACTCAGGCCCTGTCGCTCACCCCAAGCCAGTCCGGGATGCGATTTTTACATGAAGCCCTAACATTGCTTCTAAAGAAGGCCCTGATGCTCTCAGTAACTAAGGTCTTGACACTATCTCTCACTAAGGCCTGGAATCTGTCCCTAACATGGGTCCTGCTGCAATCAATAACTAAAATCCGGACACTATCCTGAGCTAATATGCTGACACATTTCTATCCAAGGTTCTGACACTGTCGCAAAGAGAGCCCTGTCGCTCTCCTTAACTGAAGACGTGAGGCTGTGCCTAACTCAGGCCCTGAAGCTTTCCTTAACCCAGGCCTTGATTCTGTGACTCACTCAAGCCCTGCTCATGTCTTTCACTATGACCCGAATGCTGACTCCACAAACGCCCTGATGCTGCTCCTAAGTCATGCCCTGACAGTGTCTGCATCTAGGGGCCTGATGCTAGGCCTCACTCAGGCCCTCACTTTCTCCCTATACCAGGCTCTGACACTGTCCCTACCCGAAGCCCTGGCACAGATCCTAAATTAGGCCCTGATTCTATAAGTAACTAAGGGCTTGATTCCAAACCTAGGTCATTCATTACCTGACACTAGCCCTAGACCTGAACGTAAACTTCTCTTTTGCTAATGTTAAATTTAGCTCAAGAGATTCTTTAGGATGAAATTCTTTCATCTTCTGAATAGAGTTTTCTGAAAAAAATAATGTTTAAACTCTTACTGAACTTAAACAAAATGTACTCAACTTCTGTGGAATATTCCTTTATACCAGCCTGCCTGGTTTACTTCTGCATTTGCCTGTGTTGGCTTTCAGGGTGCTTGTAGGAATACCTCCTCTTATGCTAACGAACTAACTCTTATTATGCTAAATCCCTGATGTTTTCCCTAGTTAAATTCAGGAAACTCCTCCCAAGGCTGTGAACCCCTCCCAAACTGAGGCCTGGAGGCTCATCCTAGCTCAGGCCCTGACAAAACTCCTAGCTCAGTCCCTGACACTATACCTAACAAAGGCTATAATGCTAGTCCTAACTCAGGCCCTGACACTGTTTCTAACTACAGCCCAGCTGCCGCCAATATCTAAAATCCTGATACTATCCTGAGTTAATATCCTGACCCAGGTCTTACTAAGGTCCTGAAACTGACCCAAAGTAAGCCTTGATGCTGTCCATAAATGAGGCCCTGAGGCTCTCCCTAACAGAGGCCCTGAGAATGTCTTTAGTGAAGACCCTCACGCTGATCCCACAGAGGCCCTTCTGCTGCTCCTATGTCATGCCCTGACAGTGTCCCGAACTCAGGCCCTAAAGATAAGCCTCACTTAGGCCCTTTGGCTGTACCTTCCTTATGCTCTGACGCTGTCTGTATAGGAAGCGCTGGCAGTGGTCCTGATTTAGGCCCTCACGCTGGTCCTAAGTAAAGCCCTGAGGCTCTCAATAACGAAGGTCTTCACGCTTTTCCTGGGTCATTTCGTGACGCTATCCCTGGCCCGGAACCTGACTCTGTCCCAAGCTCATGTCCTGCATCTTATCCTAAATGAAACCCTAATAGTATCCCTAACTAAGCCCTGACCAATCCGAACAAAGGCCTTGACACTATCTCTCACTAAAGCCCGGAATCTGTCCCTAACATGGCACCTGTTGCAATCAATAACTAAAATCCGGACACTGTCCTGAGATAATTTCCTGACACATTTCTATGCACGATCCTGACACTGTCCCAAACCTGTCGGTGTCTTTAAGTGAAGACCTGACACTGTGCCTAACTCAGGCCCTGAAGCTTTCCCTAAGTGAGGCCTTCATTCTGTGACTCACTCAAGACCTGCTCATGTCTTTCACTATGACCTTTCGCTGACCCAACCAAGGTGTTTATGCTGCTCCTAAGTCGTACCCTGACTGTGTCTGCAGCTAGGGGGCTGACGCTAGGCCTCACTCAGGCCCTGACGTTCTCCATAAGTCAGGTCTGAATCTGTCCCTACCGAAAATCTTGACGCAGGTCCTAAATTTTAGGCCTTGATTCTCTAAGTAACTAAGGTCTTGACACCAAATCTAGGTCATTAACTGACACTACCCCTAGACCTTAATCTAATCTTGACTTTAGCTAATGTCAAGTTTAGGGAAAGAGATTCTTTACGATGAAATTCTTTCATCATATGAATATTGGTTTCTTAAAACAATAATTTTTAAACTCTTGTTAACCTTAAACAAAGTGTACTCAACTGCTGTGGAATATTCCTTCATAGCAGCGTGCATGGTTCACTTTTACATTCTTGTGTGTTGGCCTTCAGGGTTCTTGCAGGAATGGCTCCTCTTATGCTAACTAAATCATCCCTGATGCTGAACATAAATAAGGCGCTGAAATTACTCCCGATGCTGTGAACCGCTCCCTAACTACGGCCTGGAGACTCGTGCTAACCCAGGCGCTGACACTGTCCCTAACCAAGACCCTGACATTACACGTAACTCGGACCCTGACACTACTCCTAGCTCACTCCCTGACACTATACCTAACAAAGGCCATAATGATATTCCTAACTCAGACCCTGACACTGACTCTAACTAAGGCCCTACTGCCGCCAATATCTAAAGTCCTGATGCTATCCTGAGTTAATATCCTGACCCAGGTCTTACCAAGGTCCTGAAACTGACCCAAAGTAAGCCTTGATGCTGTCCGAAAATGAGGTCCTGAGGCTCTCCCTAACAGAGGCCCTGATAATGTCTTTAATGAAGACCCTCAGGCTGATCCCACAGAGGCCCTTCTGCTGCTCCTAAGTCATGCCCTGACACTTTCCCTAACTCAGATCCTAAAGATAGGCCTCACTTAGGCACTTGGGCTGTACCTTACTTAGGCTCTGATGCTGTCCTTATATGAAGCCAGGGCAGTGGTCGTGATTTAGGGCCTGACTCTGGTCCTAAGTCAGGCCCCGATGCTCTCAATAACTAAGGTTTTAACGCTTTCTCTTGGTCGTTTCCTGACACTATCCCTGGCCCGGAACCTGACTCTGTCCCAAGCTCATGTCCTGCATCTTATCCTAAATGAAACCCTAACACTCTCCGTAACTAGGGCCCTGAATAATCCTGCCTAAGGCCTTGACACGACTTCTCACTAAGGCCCGGAACCTGACATTGTCCCTAGAAAAGGCCCTGACTATACCTAACAAAGGCTATAATGCTAGTCCTAACTCAGGCCCTGACACTGTTTCTAACTAAAGCCCAGCTGCCGCCAATATCTAAAATCCTGATATTATCCTGAGTTAATATCCTGACCCAGGTCTTACCAAGGTCCTGAAACTGACTAAAAGTAAGCCTTGATGCTGTCCATAAATGAGGCCCTGAGGCTCTCCCTAACAGAGACCCTGATAATGTCTTTAATGAAGAACCTGACACTGATCCCACAGAGGCCCTTCTGCTGCTCCTAAGTCATGCCCTGACAGTGTCCCGAACTCAGGCCCTAAAGATAAGCCTCACTTAGGCCCTTTGGCTGTACCTTCCTTATGCTCTGACGCTGTCTGTATAGGAAGACCTGGCAGTGGTCCTGATTTAGGCCCTGACGCTGGTCCTAAGTAAGGCCCTGATGCTCTCAATAACGAAGGTCTTCACGCTTTTCCTGGGCCATTTCGCGACGCTATCCCTGGCCCGGAACCTGACTCTGTCCCAAGCTCATGTCCTGCATCTTATCCTAAATGAAACCCTAATAGTATCCCTAACTAAGCCCTGATTAAACCTAACAAAGGCCTTCACAGTATCTCTCACCAACACCCAGAATATATCCCTAATGGTCCCTGCTGCAATCAATAACTAAAATCCGGACACTGTCCTGAGCTATTACCCTGACTCCTTTCTATCCACTGTCCTGATACTTTCCAAAAGAAAGCCTGTTGCCGTCCTTAGGTGAAGACCTGACGCTGTGCCTAACTCAGACCCTGAAGCTTTCCCTAAGTGAGGCCTTGATTCTGTGACTCACTCAAGGCCTGCTCATGTCTTTCACTATGACCTTTCGCTGACCCAACCAAGGTGTTTATGCTGCTCCTAAGTCATGCCCTGACTGTGTCTACAGCTACGGGGCTGACGATAGGCCTCACTCAGGCCCTGACGTTCTCCATAAGTCAGGTCTGACGCTGTCCCTACCGAAAATCTTGACGCAGGTCCTAAATTTTAGGCCTTGATTCTCTAAGTAAGTAAGGTCTTGACACTAAATCTAGGTCATTAACTGACACTACCCCTAGACCTTAATCCAATCTTGACTTTAGCTAATGTCAAGTTTAGAGAAACAGATTCTTTATGACGAAATTCTTTCATCATATTAATATTGGTTTCGTAAAAAAAATAATTTTTAAACTCTTGTTAACCTTAAACAAAGTGTACTCAACTGCTGTGGAATATTCCTTCATAGCAGCGTGCATGGTTCACTTTTACATTCTTGTGTGTTGGCCTTCAGGGTTCTTGCAGGAATGGCTCCTCTTATGCTAACTAAATCATCCCTGATGCTGAACATAAATAAGGCGCTGAAATTACTCCCGATGCTCTGAACCTGTCCCTAACTACGGCCTGGAGACTCGTGCTAAACCAGGCCCTGACACTGTCCCAAACCAAGACCCTGACATTACACGTAACTCGGACCCTGACACTACTCCTAGCTCAGTCCCTGACACTGTAACTAACAAAGCCCATAATGATATTCCTAACTCAGACCCTGACACTGACTCTAATTAAGGCCCTACTGCCGCCAATATCTAAAGTCCTGATGCTATCCTGAGTTAATATCCTGACCCAGGTCTTACCAAGGTCCTGAAACTGACCCAAAGTAAGCCTTGATGCTGTCTGAAAATGAGGCCCTGAGGCTCTCCCTAACAGAGGCCCTGATAATGTCTTTAGTGAAGACCCTCACGCTGATCCCACAGAGGCCCTTCTGCTGCTCCTAAGTCATGCCCTGACAGTGTCCCGAACTCAGGCCCTAAACATAAGCCTCACTTAGGCCCTGTGGCTGTACCTTCCTTATGCTCTGACGCTGTCTGTATAGGAAGCCCTGGCAGTGGTCCTGATTTAGGCCCTCACGCTGGTCCAAAGTAAGGCCCTGAGGCTCTCAATAAAGAAGGTCTTCACGATATTCCTGGGTCATTTCGTGACGCTATCCCTGGCCCGGAACCTGACTCTGTCCCAAGCTCATGTCCTGCATCTTATCCTAAATGAAACCCTAATACTCTCCCTAACTAAGCCCTGACTAATCCGAACAAAGGCCTTGATACTATCTCTCACTAAAGCCCAGAATCTGTCCCTAACATGGGACCTGTTGCAATCAATAACTAAAATCCGGAAACTGTCCTGAGGTAATTTCCTGACACATTTCTATGCAGGATCCTGACACTGTCCCAAACCGGTCGGTGTAATTAAATGAAGACATGATGCTGTGCCTAACTCAGGCCCTGAAGCTTTCCCTAAGTGAGGCCTTGATTCTGTGACTCACTCAAGGCCTGCTCATGTCTTTCACTATGACCTTTCGCTGATCCAACCAAGGTGTTTATGCTGCTCCTAAGTCGTACCCTGACTGTGTCTGCAGCTAGGGGGCTGACGCTAGGCCTCACTCAGGCCTTGACGTTCTCCATAAGTCAGGTCTGAATCTGTCCCTACCGAAAATCTTGACGCAGGTCCTAAATTTTAGGCCTTGATTCTCTAAGTAACTAAGGTCTTGACACCAAATCCAGGTCATTAACTGACACTACCCCTAGACCTTAATCTAATCTTGACTTTAGCTAATGTCAAGTTTAGGGAAAGAGATTCTTTACGATGAAATTCTTTCATCATATGAATATTGGTTTCTTAAAACAATAATTTTTAAACTCTTGTTAACCTTAAACAAAGTGTACTCAACTGCTGTGGAATATTCCTTCATAGCAGCGTGCATGGTTCACTTTTACATTCTTGTGTGTTGGCCTTCAGGGTTCTTGCAGGAATGGCTCCTCTTATGCTAACTAAATCCTCCCTGATGCTGAACATAAATAAGGCGCTGAAATTACTTCCGATGCTGTGAACCGCTCCCTAACTACGGCCTGGAGACTCGTGCTAACCCAGGCGCTGACACTGTCCCTAACCAAGACCCTGACATTACACGTAACTCGGACCCTGACACTACTCCTAGCTCACTCCCTGACACTATACCTGACAAAGGCCATAATGATATTCCTAACTCAGACCCTGACACTGACTCTAACTAAGGCCCTACTGCCGCCAATATCTAAAGTCCTGATACTATCCTGAGTTAATATCCTGACCCAGGTCTTACCAAGGACCTGAAACTGACCCAAAGTAAGCCTTGATGCTGTCCGAAAATGAGGTCCTGAGGCTCTCCCTAACAGAGGCCCTGATAATGTCTTTAATGAAGACCCTCAGGCTGATCCCACAGAGGCCCTTCTGCTGCTCCTAAGTCATGCCCTGACACTTTCCCTAACTCAGATCCTAAAGATAGGCCTCACTTAGGCACTTGGGCTGTACCTTACTTAGGCTCTGATGCTGTCCTTATATGAAGCCAGGGCAGTGGTCGTGATTTAGGGCCTGACTCTGGTCCTAAGTCAGGCCCCGATGCTCTCAATAACTAAGGTTTTAACGCTTTCTCTTGGTCGTTTCCTGACACTATCCCTGGCCCGGAACCTGACTCTGTCCCAAGCTCATGTCCTGCATCTTATCCTAAATGAAACCCTAACACTCTCCGTAACTAGGGCCCTGAATAATCCTGCCTAAGGCCTTGACACGACTTCTCACTAAGGCCCGGAACCTGACATTGTCCCTAGAAAAGGCCCTGACTATACCTAACAAAGGCTATAATGCTAGTCCTAACTCAGGCCCTGACACTGTTTCTAACTAAAGCCCAGCTGCCGCCAATATCTAAAATCCTGATATTATCCTGAGTTAATATCCTGACCCAGGTCTTACTAAGGTCCTGAAACTGACCCAAAGTAAGCCTTGATGCTGTCTGAAAATGAGGCCCTGAGGCTCTCCCTAACAGAGGCCCTGATAATGTCTTTAGTGAAGACCCTCACGCTGATGCCACAGAGGCCCTTCTGCTGCTCCTAAGTCATGCCCTGACAGTGTCCCGAACTCAGGCCCTAAAGATAAGCCTCACTTAGGCCCTTTGGCTGTACCTTCCTTATGCTCTGACGCTGTCTGTATAGGAAGCCCTGGCAGTGGTCCTGATTTAGACCCTCACGCTGGTCCTAAGTAAGGCCCTGAGGCTCTCAATAACGACGGTCTTCATGCTTTTCCTGGGTCATTTCGTGACGCTATCCCTGGCCTGGAACCTGACTCTGTCCCAAGCTCATGTCCTGCATCTTATCCTAAATGAAACCCTAATAGTATCCCTAACTAAGCCCTGACTAATCCGAACAAAGGCCTTGACACTATCTCTCACTAAAGCCCGGAATCTCTCCCTAACATGGGACCTGTTGCAATCAATAACTAAAACCCAGACACTGTCCTGAGCTAATATCCTGACTCATTTCTATCCACTGTTCTGATACTTTCCAAAAGAAAGCCTGTTGCCGTCCTTAAGTGAAGACCTGAGGCTGTTCCTAACTCAGGCCCTGAAGCTTTCCCTAACTGAGGCCTTGATTCTGTGACTAACACAGGCCCTGTTCATGTCTTTCACTATGACCTGCATGCTGACCCCACAAAGGCCCTGATGCTGTTCCTACGTCATGCCCTGACTGTGTCTCCAGCAGGTGGGCTGGCACTAGGCCTCACTCAGGCCTAGACGTTCTCCCTAAGTCAGGCTCTGACGCTGTCCCTACCCGAAGCCCTGACACAGGTCCTAAATTAGGCCCTGATTCTCTAAATAACTAAGGTCTTGACACCAACCCAGGTCATTTTCTGACACTATCCCTGGCTCGGATCATGAGTCTGTCCCAAGCTCATGTCCTGCATCTTATCCTAAATGAAACCCTAATAGTATCCCTAACTAAGCCCTGACTAATCCGAACAAAGGCCTTGACACTATCTCTCACTAAAGCCCGGAATCTGTCCCTAACATGGCACCTGTTGCAATCAATAACTAAAATCCGGACACTGTCCTGAGGTAATTTCCTGACACATTTCTATGCACGATCCTGACACTGTCCCAAACCGGTCGGTGTCTGTAAGTGAAGACCTGACACTGTGCCTAACTCAGGCCCTGAAGCTTTCCCTAAGTGAGGCCTTGATTCTGTGACTCACTCAAGGCCTGCTCATGTCTTTCACTATGACCTTTCGCTGACCCAACCAAGGTGTTTATGCTGCTCCTAAGTCGTACCCTGACTGTGTCTGCAGCTAGGGGGCTGACGCTAGGCCTCACTCAGGCCCTGACGTTCTCCATAAGTCAGGTCTGACGCTGTCCCTACCGAAAATCTTGACGCAGGTCCTAAATTTTAGGCCTTGATTCTCTAAGTAACTAAGGTCTTGACACCAAATCTAGGTCATTAACTGACACTACCCCTAGACCTTAATCTAATCTTGACTTTAGCTAATGTCAAGTTTAGGGAAAGAGATTCTTTACGATGAAATTCTTTCATCATATGAATATTGGTTTCTTAAAACAATAATTTTTAAACTCTTGTTAACCTTAAACAAAGTGTACTCAACTGCTGTGGAATATTCCTTCATAGCAGCGTGCATGGTTTACTTTTACATTCTTGTGTGTTGGCCTTCAGTGTTCTTGCAGGAATGGCTCCTCTTATGCTAACTAAATCATCCCTGATGCTGAACATAAATAAGGCGCTGAAATTACTCCCGATGCTCTGAACCTGTCCCTAACTACGGCCTGGAGACTCGTGCTAAACCAGGCCCTGACACTGTCCCAAACCAAGACCCTGACATTACACGTAACTCGGACCCTGACACTACTCCTAGCTCAGTCCCTGACACTATTACCTAACAAAGCCCATAATGATATTCCTAACTCAGACCCTGACACTGACTCTAACTAAGGCCCTACTGCCGCCAATATCTAAAGTCCTGATGCTATCCTGAGTTAATATCCTGACCCAGGTCTTACCAAGGTCCTGAAACTGACCCAAAGTAAGCCTTGCTGCTGTCTGAAAATGAGGCCCTGAGGCTCTCCCTAACAGAGGCCCTGATAATGTCTTTAGTGAAGACCCTCACGCTGATCCCACAGAGGCCCTTCTGCTGCTCCTAAGTCATGCCCTGACACTTTCCCTAACTCAGATCCTAAAGATAGGCCTCACTTAGGCACTTGGGCTGTACCTTACTTAGGCTCTGATGCTGTCCTTATATGAAGCAGGGGCAGTGGTCGTGATTTAGGGCCTGACTCTGGTCCTAAGTCAGGCCCCGATGCTCTCAATAACTAAGGTTTTAACGCTTTCTCTTGGTCGTTTCCTGACACTATCCCTGGCCCGGAACCTGACTCTGTCCCAAGCTCATGTCCTGCATCTTATCCTAAATGAAACCCTAACACTCTCCGTAACTAGGGCCCTGAATAATCCTGCCTAAGGCCTTGACACGACTTCTCACTAAGGCCCGGAACCTGACATTGTCCCTAGAAAAGGCCCTGACTATACCTAACAAAGGCTATAATGCTAGTCCTAACTCAGGCCCTGACACTGTTTCTAACTAAAGCCCAGCTGCCGCCAATATCTAAAATCCTGATACTATCCTGAGTTAATATCCTGACCCAGGTCTTACCAAGGTCCTGAAACTGACCCAAAGTAAGCCTTGATGCTGTCCATAAATGAGGCCCTGAGGCTCTCCCTAACAGAGGCCCTGATAATGTCTTTAATGAAGAACCTGACGCTGATCCCAGAGAGGCCCTTCTGCTGCTCCTAAGTCATGCCCTGACAGTGTCCCGAACTCAGGCCCTAAAGATAAGCCTCACTTAGGCCCTTTGGCTGTACCTTCCTTATGCTCTGACGCTGTCTGTATAGGAAGCCCTGGCAGTGGTCCTGATTTAGGCCCTCACGCTGGTCCTAAGTAAGGCCCTGAGGCTCTCAATAACGAAGGTCTTCACGCTTTTCCTGGGTCATTTCGTGACGCTATCCCTGGCCCGGAACCTGACTCTGTCCCAAGCTCATGTCCTGCATCTTATCCTAAATGAAACCCTAATAGTATCCCTAACTAAGCCCTGACCAATCCGAACAAAGGCCTTGACACTATCTCTCACTAAAGCCCGGAATCTGTCCCTAACATGGCACCTGTTGCAATCAATAACTAAAATCCGGACACTGTCCTGAGATAATTTCCTGACACATTTCTATGCACGATCCTGACACTGTCCCAAACCGGTCGGTGTCTTTAAGTGAAGACCTGACACTGTGCCTAACTCAGGCCCTGAAGCTTTCCCTAACGGAGGCCTTGATTCTATGACTCACTCAAGGCCTGCTCATGTCTTTCACTATGACCTTTCGCTGACCCAACCAAGGTGTTTATGCTGCTCCTAAGTCGTACCCTGACTGTGTCTGCAGCTAGGAGGCTGACGCTAGGCCTCACTCAGGCCTTGACGTTCTCCATAAGTCAGGTCTGAATCTGTCCCTACCGAAAATCTTGACGCAGGTCCTAAATTTTAGGCCTTGATTCTCTAAGTAACTAAGGTCTTGACACCAAATCCAGGTCATTAACTGACACTACCCCTAGACCTTAATCTAATCTTGACTTTAGCTAATGTCAAGTTTAGGGAAAGAGATTCTTTACGATGAAATTCTTTCATCATATGAATATTGGTTTCTTAAAACAATAATTTTTAAACTCTTGTTAACCTTAAACAAAGTGTACTCAACTGCTGTGGAATATTCCTTCATAGCAGCGTGCATGGTTCACTTTTACATTCTTGTGTGTTGGCCTTCAGGGTTCTTGCAGGAATGGCTCCTCTTATGCTAACTAAATCATCCCTGATGCTGAACATAAATAAGGCGCTGAAATTACTCCCGATGCTGTGAACCGCTCCCTAACTACGGCCTGGAGACTCGTGCTAACCCAGGCGCTGACACTGTCCCTAACCAAGACCCTGACATTACACGTAACTCGGACCCTGACACTACTCCTAGCTCACTCCCTGACACTATACCTGACAAAGGCCATAATGATATTCCTAACTCAGACCCTGACACTGACTCTAACTAAGGCCCTGCTGCCGCCAATATCTAAAGTCTTGATGCTATCCTGAGTTAATATCCTGACCCAGGTCTTACCAAGGTCCTGAAACTGACCCAAAGTAAGCCTTGATGCTGTCTGAAAATGAGGCCCTGAGGCTCTCCCTAACAGAGGCCCTGATAATGTCTTTAGTGAAGACCCTCACGCTGATCCCACAGAGGCCCTTCTGCTGCTCCTAAGTCATGCCCTGACACTTTCCCTAACTCAGATCCTAAAGATAGGCCTCACTTAGGCACTTGGGCTGTACCTTACTTAGGCTGTGATGATGTCCTTATATGAAGCAGGGGCAGTGGTCGTGATTTAGGGCCTGACTCTGGTCCTAAGTCAGGCCCCGATGCTCTCAATAACTAAGGTTTTAACGCTTTCTCTTGGTCGTTTCCTGACACTATCCCTGGCCCGGAACCTGACTCTGTCCCAAGCTCATGTCCTGCATCTTATCCTAAATGAAACCCTAACACTCTCCGTAACTAGGGCCCTGAATAATCCTGCCTAAGGCCTTGACACGACTTCTCACTAAGGCCCGGAACCTGACATTGTCCCTAGAAAAGGCCCTGACTATACCTAACAAAGGCTATAATGCTAGTCCTAACTCAGGCCCTGACACTGTTTCTAACTAAAGCCCAGCTGCCGCCAATATCTAAAATCCTGATACTATCCTGAGTTAATATCCTGACCCAGGTCTTACCAAGGTCCTGAAACTGACCCAAAGTAAGCCTTGATGCTGTCTGAAAATGAGGCCCTGAGGCTCTCCCTAACAGAGGCCCTGATAATGTCTTTAGTGAAGACCCTCACGCTGATCCCACAGAGGCCCTTCTGCTGCTCCTAAGTCATGCCCTGACAGTGTCCCGAACTCAGGCCCTAAAGATAAGCCTCACTTAGGCCCTTTGGCTGTACCTTCCTTATGCTCTGACGCTGTCTGTATAGGAAGCCCTGGCAGTGGTCCTGATTTAGGCCCTCACACTGGTCCTAAGTAAGGCCCCGAGGCTCTCAATAACGAAGGTCTTCACGCTTTTCCTGGGTCATTTCGTGACGCTATCCCTGGCCCGGAACCTGACTCTGTCCCAAGCTCATGTCCTGCATCTTATCCTAAATGAAACCCTAATACTCTCCCTAACTAAGCCCTGAATAAACCTAACAAAGGCCTTCACACTATCTCTCACGAGCGCCCGGAATCTGTCCCTAATGGTCCCTGCTGCAATTAATAACTAAAAATAGGACACTGTCCTGAGCTAATATCCTGACACATTTCTAGCCACTGTTCTGATACTTTCCAAAAGAAAGCCTGTTGCCGTCCTTAAGTGAAGACCTGAGGCTGTTCCTAACTCAGGCCCTGAAGCTTTCCCTAACTGAGGCCTTGATTCTGTGACTAACACAGGCCCTGTTCATGTCTTTCACTATGACCTGCATGCTGACCCCACAAAGGCCCTGATGCTGTTCCTACGTCATGCCCTGACTGTGTCTCCAGCAGGTGGGCTGGCACTAGGCCTCACTCAGGCCTAGACGTTCTCCCTAAGTCAGGCTCTGACGCTGTCCCTACCCGAAGCCCTGACACAGGTCCTAAATTAGGCCCTGATTCTCTAAATAACTAAGGTCTTGACACCAACCCAGGTCATTTTCTGACACTATCCCTGGCTCGGATCATGAGTCTGTCCCAAGCTCATGTCCTGCATCTTATCCTAAATGAAACCCTAATAGTATCCCTAACTAAGCCCTGACTAATCCGAACAAAGGCCTTGACACTATCTCTCACTAAAGCCCGGAATCTGTCCCTAACATGGCACCTGTTGCAATCAATAACTAAAATCCGGACACTGTCCTGAGGTAATTTCCTGACACATTTCTATGCACGATCCTGACACTGTCCCAAACCGGTCGGTGTCTGTAAGTGAAGACCTGACACTGTGCCTAACTCAGGCCCTGAAGCTTTCCCTAAGTGAGGCCTTGATTCTGTGACTCACTCAAGGCCTGCTCATGTCTTTCACTATGACCTTTCGCTGACCCAACCAAGGTGTTTATGCTGCTCCTAAGTCGTACCCTGACTGTGTCTGCAGCTAGGGGGCTGACGCTAGGCCTCACTCAGGCCCTGACGTTCTCCATAAGTCAGGTCTGACGCTGTCCCTACCGAAAATCTTGACGCAGGTCCTAAATTTTAGGCCTTGATTCTCTAAGTAACTAAGGTCTTGACACCAAATCTAGGTCATTAACTGACACTACCCCTAGACCTTAATCTAATCTTGACTTTAGCTAATGTCAAGTTTAGGGAAAGAGATTCTTTACGATGAAATTCTTTCATCATATGAATATTGGTTTCTTAAAACAATAATTTTTAAACTCTTGTTAACCTTAAACAAAGTGTACTCAACTGCTGTGGAATATTCCTTCATAGCAGCGTGCATGGTTTACTTTTACATTCTTGTGTGTTGGCCTTCAGTGTTCTTGCAGGAATGGCTCCTCTTATGCTAACTAAATCATCCCTGATGCTGAACATAAATAAGGCGCTGAAATTACTCCCGATGCTCTGAACCTGTCCCTAACTACGGCCTGGAGACTCGTGCTAAACCAGGCCCTGACACTGTCCCAAACCAAGACCCTGACATTACACGTAACTCGGACCCTGACACTACTCCTAGCTCAGTCCCTGACACTATTACCTAACAAAGCCCATAATGATATTCCTAACTCAGACCCTGACACTGACTCTAACTAAGGCCCTACTGCCGCCAATATCTAAAGTCCTGATGCTATCCTGAGTTAATATCCTGACCCAGGTCTTACCAAGGTCCTGAAACTGACCCAAAGTAAGCCTTGATGCTGTCTGAAAATGAGGCCCTGAGGCTCTCCCTAACAGAGGCCCTGATAATGTCTTTAGTGAAGACCCTCACGCTGATGCCACAGAGGCCCTTCTGCTGCTCCTATGTCATGCCCTGACAGTGTCCCGAACTCAGGCCCTAAACATAAGCCTCACTTAGGCCCTTTGGCTGTACCTTCCTTATGCTCTGACGCTGTCTGTATAGGAAGCCCTGGCAGTGGTCCTGATTTAGGCCCTCACGCTGGTCCTAAGTAAGGCCCTGAGGCTCTCAATAACGAAGGTCTTCACGCTTTTCCTGGGTCATTTCGTGACGCTATCCCTGGCCCGGAACCTGACTCTGTCCCAAGCTCATGTCCTGCATCTTATCCTAAATGAAACCCTAATACTCTCCCTAACTAAGCCCTGACGAAACCTAACAAAGGCCTTCACACTATCTCTCACGAGCGCCCGGAATCTGTCCCTAATGGTCCCTGCTGCAATTAATAGCTAAAAAAAGGACACTGTCCTGAGCTAATATCCTGACACATTTCTAGCCACTGTCCTGATACTTTCCAAAAGAAAGCCTGTTGCCGTCCTTAAGTGAAGACCTGAGGCTGTTCCTAACTCAGGCCCTGAAGCTTTCCCTAACTGAGGCCTTGATTCTGTGACTAACACAGGCCCTGTTCATGTCTTTCACTATGACCTGCATGCTGACCCCACAAAGGCCCTGATGCTGTTCCTACGTCATGCCCTGACTGTGTCTCCAGCAGGTGGGCTGGCACTAGGCCTCACTCAGGCCTAGACGTTCTCCCTAAGTCAGGCTCTGACGATGTCCCTACCCGAAGCCCTGACACAGGTCCTAAATTAGGCCCTGATTCTCTAAATAACTAAGGTCTTGACACCAACCCAGGTCATTTTCTGACACTATCCCTGGCTCGGATCATGACTCTCTCCCAAGGTAATGTCCTGCATCTTATCCTAATTGAAACCCTAATACTCTCCCTAACTAAGGCCCGGACTAATCCTAATTAAGGCATTGACCCTATCTCTCACTAAGGCCCAGAATCTATCCCTAACATGGGCCCTGCTGCAATCAATAATGAAAATCCGGACACTATCCTGAGCTAATATGCTGACACATTTCTATCCACGGACCTGACACAGTCCCAAAGAAAGGCCTGTCGCTGTCCTTAAATGAAGACCTGAGGCTGTGCCTAACTCAGGCCCTGAAGCTTTCCCTAACGGAGGCCTCGATTCTCTGACTCACTCAGGCCCTGCTCATGTCCTTAACTATGACCCGAATGCTGACCCAACAAAGGCCCGGATGCTGCTTCGACGTCATGCCCTGACACTGTCTCCAGCTAGGGGCCTGAAGCTGGGCCTCACTCAGGCCCTGTTTCTTGCCCAATTCCGGCCCTGATGCTGGTCCTAAATAAGGCCCTCAGGTTCTCAGTAACTAAGGTCTTGACACTATCCCGAGGTCATTTGCTGACACAATCCCTAGACTTTACCCTAACCCTGTCCCTAGCTAATGTCCTGCCTCTTATGCTAACTGAAGCCCTTATGCTGTGCCCATGTCAGGATCTGAATTGAGTCCCCATGCCGTGACACTGTCCCTAACTAAGGCCTGGATGTTAGGCCTAACTCAAGGCCTGACACTGTCCCTAACTAAGGCCCTGATGCCATCAATATCTAAGGTCCTCACACTATCCTCAGCTAATTTACTATCCCATCTCTTACTAAGGTCCTGAAAATATCGCTAAGTAAGCCGTGACGCTGTCCCTAACAGAAGGCCTGCTCATGTCTTTAACGAAGACCATAATGCTGATCCAACAATGGCACTGATGCTGCTCCTGTGTCACGCCCTGACAGTGTCCCCACCTACAGGAATGACGCTAGGCCTCACTCAGGCCCTGTCGCTCACCCCAAGCCAGTCCGGGATGCGATTTTTACATGAAGCCCTAACATTGCTTCTAAAGAAGGCCCTGATGCTCTCAGTAACTAAGGTCTTGACACTATCTCTCACTAAGGCCTGGAATCTGTCCCTAACATGGGTCCTGCTGCAATCAATAACTAAAATCCGGACACTATCCTGAGCTAATATGCTGACACATTTCTATCCAAGGTTCTGACACTGTCGCAAAGAGAGCCCTGTCGCTCTCCTTAACTGAAGACGTGAGGCTGTGCCTAACTCAGGCCCTGAAGCTTTCCTTAACCCAGGCCTTGATTCTGTGACTCACTCAAGCCCTGCTCATGTCTTTCACTATGACCCGAATGCTGACTCCACAAACGCCCTGATGCTGCTCCTAAGTCATGCCCTGACAGTGTCTGCATCTAGGGGCCTGATGCTAGGCCTCACTCAGGCCCTCACTTTCTCCCTATACCAGGCTCTGACACTGTCCCTACCCGAAGCCCTGGCACAGATCCTAAATTAGGCCCTGATTCTATAAGTAACTAAGGGCTTGATTCCAAACCTAGGTCATTCATTACCTGACACTAGCCCTAGACCTGAACGTAAACTTCTCTTTTGCTAATGTTAAATTTAGCTCAAGAGATTCTTTAGGATGAAATTCTTTCATCTTCTGAATAGAGTTTTCTGAAAAAAATAATGTTTAAACTCTTACTGAACTTAAACAAAATGTACTCAACTTCTGTGGAATATTCCTTTATACCAGCCTGCCTGGTTTACTTCTGCATTTGCCTGTGTTGGCTTTCAGGGTGCTTGTAGGAATACCTCCTCTTATGCTAACGAACTAACTCTTATTATGCTAAATCCCTGATGTTTTCCCTAGTTAAATTCAGGAAACTCCTCCCAAGGCTGTGAACCCCTCCCAAACTGAGGCCTGGAGGCTCATCCTAGCTCAGGCCCTGACAAAACTCCTAGCTCAGTCCCTGACACTATACCTAACAAAGGCTATAATGCTAGTCCTAACTCAGGCCCTGACACTGTTTCTAACTACAGCCCAGCTGCCGCCAATATCTAAAATCCTGATACTATCCTGAGTTAATATCCTGACCCAGGTCTTACCAAGGTCCTGAAACTGACCCAAAGTAAGCCTTGATGCTGTCCATAAATGAGGCCCTGAGGCTCTCCCTAACAGAGGCCCTGATAATGTCTTTAATGAAGAACCTGACACTGATCCCACAGAGGCCCTTCTGCTGCTCCTAAGTCATGCCCTGACAGTGTCCCGAACTCAGGCCCTAAAGATAAGCCTCACTTAGGCCCTTTGGCTGTACCTTCCTTATGCTCTGACGCTGTCTGTATAGGAAGCGCTGGCAGTGGTCCTGATTTAGGCCCTCACGCTGGTCCTAAGTAAAGCCCTGAGGCTCTCAATAACGAAGGTCTTCACGCTTTTCCTGGGTCATTTCGTGACGCTATCCCTGGCCCGGAACCTGACTCTGTCCCAAGCTCATGTCCTGCATCTTATCCTAAATGAAACCCTAATAGTATCCCTAACTAAGCCCTGACCAATCCGAACAAAGGCCTTGACACTATCTCTCACTAAAGCCCGGAATCTGTCCCTAACATGGCACCTGTTGCAATCAATAACTAAAATCCGGACACTGTCCTGAGATAATTTCCTGACACATTTCTATGCACGATCCTGACACTGTCCCAAACCTGTCGGTGTCTTTAAGTGAAGACCTGACACTGTGCCTAACTCAGGCCCTGAAGCTTTCCCTAAGTGAGGCCTTGATTCTGTGACTCACTCAAGACCTGCTCATGTCTTTCACTATGACCTTTCGCTGACCCAACCAAGGTGTTTATGCTGCTCCTAAGTCGTACCCTGACTGTGTCTGCAGCTAGGGGGCTGACGCTAGGCCTCACTCAGGCCCTGACGTTCTCCATAAGTCAGGTCTGAATCTGTCCCTACCGAAAATCTTGACGCAGGTCCTAAATTTTAGGCCTTGATTCTCTAAGTAACTAAGGTCTTGACACCAAATCTAGGTCATTAACTGACACTACCCCTAGACCTTAATCTAATCTTGACTTTAGCTAATGTCAAGTTTAGGGAAAGAGATTCTTTACGATGAAATTCTTTCATCATATGAATATTGGTTTCTTAAAACAATAATTTTTAAACTCTTGTTAACCTTAAACAAAGTGTACTCAACTGCTGTGGAATATTCCTTCATAGCAGCGTGCATGGTTCACTTTTACATTCTTGTGTGTTGGCCTTCAGGGTTCTTGCAGGAATGGCTCCTCTTATGCTAACTAAATCATCCCTGATGCTGAACATAAATAAGGCGCTGAAATTACTCCCGATGCTGTGAACCTGTCCCTAACTACGGCCTGGAGACTCGTGCTAACCCAGGCGCTGACACTGTCCCTAACCAAGACCCTGACATTACACGTAACTCGGACCCTGACACTACTCCTAGCTCACTCCCTGACACTATACCTAACAAAGGCCATAATGATATTCCTAACTCAGACCCTGACACTGACTCTAACTAAGGCCCTACTGCCGCCAATATCTAAAGTCCTGATGCTATCCTGAGTTAATATCCTGACCCAGGTCTTACCAAGGTCCTGAAACTGACCCAAAGTAAGCCTTGATGCTGTCCGAAAATGAGGTCCTGAGGCTCTCCCTAACAGAGGCCCTGATAATGTCTTTAATGAAGACCCTCAGGCTGATCCCACAGAGGCCCTTCTGCTGCTCCTAAGTCATGCCCTGACACTTTCCCTAACTCAGATCCTAAAGATAGGCCTCACTTAGGCACTTGGGCTGTACCTTACTTAGGCTCTGATGCTGTCCTTATATGAAGCCAGGGCAGTGGTCGTGATTTAGGGCCTGACTCTGGTCCTAAGTCAGGCCCCGATGCTCTCAATAACTAAGGCTTTAACGCTTTCTCTTGGTCGTTTCCTGACACTATCCCTGGCCCGGAACCTGACTCTGTCCCAAGCTCATGTCCTGCATCTTATCCTAAATGAAACCCTAACACTCTCCGTAACTAGGGCCCTGAATAATCCTGCCTAAGGCCTTGACACGACTTCTCACTAAGGCCCGGAACCTGACATTGTCCCTAGAAAAGGCCCTGACTATACCTAACAAAGGCTATAATGCTAGTCCTAACTCAGGCCCTGACACTGTTTCTAACTAAAGCCCAGCTGCCGCCAATATCTAAAATCCTGATATTATCCTGAGTTAATATCCTGACCCAGGTCTTACCAAGGTCCTGAAACTGACTAAAAGTAAGCCTTGATGCTGTCCATAAATGAGGCCCTGAGGCTCTCCCTAACAGAGACCCTGATAATGTCTTTAATGAAGAACCTGACGCTGATCCCACAGAGGCCCTTCTGCTGCTCCTAAGTCATGCCCTGACAGTGTCCCGAACTGAGGCCCTAAAGATAAGCCTCACTTAGGCCCTTTGGCTGTACCTTCCTTATGCTCTGACGCTGTCTGTATAGGAAGACCTGGCAGTGGTCCTGATTTAGGCCCTGACGCTGGTCCTAAGTAAGGCCCTGATGCTCTCAATAACGAAGGTCTTCACGCTTTTCCTGGGCCATTTCGCGACGCTATCCCTGGCCCGGAACCTGACTCTGTCCCAAGCTCATGTCCTGCATCTTATCCTAAATGAAACCCTAATAGTATCCCTAACTAAGCCCTGATTAAACCTAACAAAGGCCTTCACAGTATCTCTCACCAACACCCAGAATATATCCCTAATGGTCCCTGCTGCAATCAATAACTAAAATCCGGACACTGTCCTGAGCTATTACCCTGACTCCTTTCTATCCACTGTCCTGATACTTTCCAAAAGAAAGCCTGTTGCCGTCCTTAGGTGAAGACCTGACGCTGTGCCTAACTCAGGCCCTGAAGCTTTCCCTAAGTGAGGCCTTGATTCTGTGACTCACTCAAGGCCTGCTCATGTCTTTCACTATGACCTTTCGCTGACCCAACCAAGGTGTTTATGCTGCTCCTAAGTCATGCCCTGACTGTGTCTACAGCTACGGGGCTGACGATAGGCCTCACTCAGGCCCTGACGTTCTCCATAAGTCAGGTCTGACGCTGTCCCTACCGAAAATCTTGACGCAGGTCCTAAATTTTAGGCCTTGATTCTCTAAGTAAGTAAGGTCTTGACACTAAATCTAGGTCATTAACTGACACTACCCCTAGACCTTAATCCAATCTTGACTTTAGCTAATGTCAAGTTTAGAGAAACAGATTCTTTATGACGAAATTCTTTCATCATATTAATATTGGTTTCGTAAAAAAAATAATTTTTAAACTCTTGTTAACCTTAAACAAAGTGTACTCAACTGCTGTGGAATATTCCTTCATAGCAGCGTGCATGGTTCACTTTTACATTCTTGTGTGTTGGCCTTCAGGGTTCTTGCAGGAATGGCTCCTCTTATGCTAACTAAATCATCCCTGATGCTGAACATAAATAAGGCGCTGAAATTACTCCCGATGCTCTGAACCTGTCCCTAACTACGGCCTGGAGACTCGTGCTAAACCAGGCCCTGACACTGTCCCAAACCAAGACCCTGACATTACACGTAACTCGGACCCTGACACTACTCCTAGCTCAGTCCCTGACACTGTAACTAACAAAGCCCATAATGATATTCCTAACTCAGACCCTGACACTGACTCTAATTAAGGCCCTACTGCCGCCAATATCTAAAGTCCTGATGCTATCCTGAGTTAATATCCTGACCCAGGTCTTACCAAGGTCCTGAAACTGACCCAAAGTAAGCCTTGATGCTGTCTGAAAATGAGGCCCTGAGGCTCTCCCTAACAGAGGCCCTGATAATGTCTTTAGTGAAGACCCTCACGCTGATCCCACAGAGGCCCTTCTGCTGCTCCTAAGTCATGCCCTGACAGTGTCCCGAACTCAGGCCCTAAACATAAGCCTCACTTAGGCCCTGTGGCTGTACCTTCCTTATGCTCTGACGCTGTCTGTATAGGAAGCCCTGGCAGTGGTCCTGATTTAGGCCCTCACGCTGGTCCAAAGTAAGGCCCTGAGGCTCTCAATAAAGAAGGTCTTCACGATATTCCTGGGTCATTTCGTGACGCTATCCCTGGCCCGGAACCTGACTCTGTCCCAAGCTCATGTCCTGCATCTTATCCTAAATGAAACCCTAATACTCTCCCTAACTAAGCCCTGACTAATCCGAACAAAGGCCTTGATACTATCTCTCACTAAAGCCCAGAATCTGTCCCTAACATGGGACCTGTTGCAATCAATAACTAAAATCCGGAAACTGTCCTGAGGTAATTTCCTGACACATTTCTATGCAGGATCCTGACACTGTCCCAAACCGGTCGGTGTAATTAAATGAAGACATGATGCTGTGCCTAACTCAGGCCCTGAAGCTTTCCCTAAGTGAGGCCTTGATTCTGTGACTCACTCAAGGCCTGCTCATGTCTTTCACTATGACCTTTCGCTGATCCAACCAAGGTGTTTATGCTGCTCCTAAGTCGTACCCTGACTGTGTCTGCAGCTAGGGGGCTGACGCTAGGCCTCACTCAGGCCTTGACGTTCTCCATAAGTCAGGTCTGAATCTGTCCCTACCGAAAATCTTGACGCAGGTCCTAAATTTTAGGCCTTGATTCTCTAAGTAACTAAGGTCTTGACACCAAATCCAGGTCATTAACTGACACTACCCCTAGACCTTAATCTAATCTTGACTTTAGCTAATGTCAAGTTTAGGGAAAGAGATTCTTTACGATGAAATTCTTTCATCATATGAATATTGGTTTCTTAAAACAATAATTTTTAAACTCTTGTTAACCTTAAACAAAGTGTACTCAACTGCTGTGGAATATTCCTTCATAGCAGCGTGCATGGTTCACTTTTACATTCTTGTGTGTTGGCCTTCAGGGTTCTTGCAGGAATGGCTCCTCTTATGCTAACTAAATCCTCCCTGATGCTGAACATAAATAAGGCGCTGAAATTACTTCCGATGCTGTGAACCGCTCCCTAACTACGGCCTGGAGACTCGTGCTAACCCAGGCGCTGACACTGTCCCTAACCAAGACCCTGACATTACACGTAACTCGGACCCTGACACTACTCCTAGCTCACTCCCTGACACTATACCTGACAAAGGCCATAATGATATTCCTAACTCAGACCCTGACACTGACTCTAACTAAGGCCCTACTGCCGCCAATATCTAAAGTCCTGATACTATCCTGAGTTAATATCCTGACCCAGGTCTTACCAAGGACCTGAAACTGACCCAAAGTAAGCCTTGATGCTGTCCGAAAATGAGGTCCTGAGGCTCTCCCTAACAGAGGCCCTGATAATGTCTTTAATGAAGACCCTCAGGCTGATCCCACAGAGGCCCTTCTGCTGCTCCTAAGTCATGCCCTGACACTTTCCCTAACTCAGATCCTAAAGATAGGCCTCACTTAGGCACTTGGGCTGTACCTTACTTAGGCTCTGATGCTGTCCTTATATGAAGCAGGGGCAGTGGTCGTGATTTAGGGCCTGACTCTGGTCCTAAGTCAGGCCCCGATGCTCTCAATAACTAAGGTTTTAACGCTTTCTCTTGGTCGTTTCCTGACACTATCCCTGGCCCGGAACCTGACTCTGTCCCAAGCTCATGTCCTGCATCTTATCCTAAATGAAACCCTAACACTCTCCGTAACTAGGGCCCTGAATAATCCTGCCTAAGGCCTTGACACGACTTCTCACTAAGGCCCGGAACCTGACATTGTCCCTAGAAAAGGCCCTGACTATACCTAACAAAGGCTATAATGCTAGTCCTAACTCAGGCCCTGACACTGTTTCTAACTAAAGCCCAGCTGCCGCCAATATCTAAAATCCTGATATTATCCTGAGTTAATATCCTGACCCAGGTCTTACTAAGGTCCTGAAACTGACCCAAAGTAAGCCTTGATGCTGTCTGAAAATGAGGCCCTGAGGCTCTCCCTAACAGAGGCCCTGATAATGTCTTTAGTGAAGACCCTCACGCTGATGCCACAGAGGCCCTTCTGCTGCTCCTAAGTCATGCCCTGACAGTGTCCCGAACTCAGGCCCTAAAGATAAGCCTCACTTAGGCCCTTTGGCTGTACCTTCCTTATGCTCTGACGCTGTCTGTATAGGAAGCCCTGGCAGTGGTCCTGATTTAGACCCTCACGCTGGTCCTAAGTAAGGCCCTGAGGCTCTCAATAACGAAGGTCTTCACGCTTTTCCTGGGCCATTTCGCGACGCTATCCCTGGCCTGGAACCTGACTCTGTCCCAAGCTCATGTCCTGCATCTTATCCTAAATGAAACCCTAATAGTATCCCTAACTAAGCCCTGACTAATCCGAACAAAGGCCTTGACACTATCTCTCACTAAAGCCCGGAATCTCTCCCTAACATGGGACCTGTTGCAATCAATAACTAAAACCCAGACACTGTCCTGAGCTAATATTCTGACTCATTTCTATCCACTGTTCTGATACTTTCCAAAAGAAAGCCTGTTGCCGTCCTTAAGTGAAGACCTGAGGCTGTTCCTAACTCAGGCCCTGAAGCTTTCCCTAACTGAGGCCTTGATTCTGTGACTAACACAGGCCCTGTTCATGTCTTTCACTATGACCTGCATGCTGACCCCACAAAGGCCCTGATGCTGTTCCTACGTCATGCCCTGACTGTGTCTCCAGCAGGTGGGCTGGCACTAGGCCTCACTCAGGCCTAGACGTTCTCCCTAAGTCAGGCTCTGACGCTGTCCCTACCCGAAGCCCTGACACAGGTCCTAAATTAGGCCCTGATTCTCTAAATAACTAAGGTCTTGACACCAACCCAGGTCATTTTCTGACACTATCCCTGGCTCGGATCATGAGTCTGTCCCAAGCTCATGTCCTGCATCTTATCCTAAATGAAACCCTAATAGTATCCCTAACTAAGCCCTGACTAATCAGAACAAAGGCCTTGACACTATCTCTCACTAAAGCCCGGAATCTGTCCCTAACATGGCACCTGTTGCAATCAATAACTAAAATCCGGACACTGTCCTGAGGTAATTTCCTGACACATTTCTATGCACGATCCTGACACTGTCCCAAACCGGTCGGTGTCTGTAAGTGAAGACCTGACACTGTGCCTAACTCAGGCCCTGAAGCTTTCCCTAAGTGAGGCCTTGATTCTGTGACTCACTCAAGGCCTGCTCATGTCTTTCACTATGACCTTTCGCTGACCCAACCAAGGTGTTTATGCTGCTCCTAAGTCGTACCCTGACTGTGTCTGCAGCTAGGGGGCTGACGCTAGGCCTCACTCAGGCCCTGACGTTCTCCATAAGTCAGGTCTGACGCTGTCCCTACCGAAAATCTTGACGCAGGTCCTAAATTTTAGGCCTTGATTCTCTAAGTAACTAAGGTCTTGACACCAAATCTAGGTCATTAACTGACACTACCCCTAGACCTTAATCTAATCTTGACTTTAGCTAATGTCAAGTTTAGGGAAAGAGATTCTTTACGATGAAATTCTTTCATCATATGAATATTGGTTTCTTAAAACAATAATTTTTAAACTCTTGTTAACCTTAAACAAAGTGTACTCAACTGCTGTGGAATATTCCTTCATAGCAGCGTGCATGGTTTACTTTTACATTCTTGTGTGTTGGCCTTCAGTGTTCTTGCAGGAATGGCTCCTCTTATGCTAACTAAATCATCCCTGATGCTGAACATAAATAAGGCGCTGAAATTACTCCCGATGCTCTGAACCTGTCCCTAACTACGGCCTGGAGACTCGTGCTAAACCAGGCCCTGACACTGTCCCAAACCAAGACCCTGACATTACACGTAACTCGGACCCTGACACTACTCCTAGCTCAGTCCCTGACACTATTACCTAACAAAGCCCATAATGATATTCCTAACTCAGACCCTGACACTGACTCTAACTAAGGCCCTACTGCCGCCAATATCTAAAGTCCTGATGCTATCCTGAGTTAATATCCTGACCCAGGTCTTACCAAGGTCCTGAAACTGACCCAAAGTAAGCCTTGATGCTGTCTGAAAATGAGGCCCTGAGGCTCTCCCTAACAGAGGCCCTGAGAATGTCTTTAGTGAAGACCCTCACGCTGATCCCACAGAGGCCCTTCTGCTGCTCCTATGTCATGCCCTGACAGTGTCCCGAACTCAGGCCCTAAACATAAGCCTCACTTAGGCCCTTTGGCTGTACCTTCCTTATGCTCTGACGCTGTCTGTATAGGAAGCCCTGGCAGTGGTCCTGATTTAGGCCCTCACGCTGGTCCTAAGTAAGGCCCTGAGGCTCTCAATAACGAAGGTCTTCACGCTTTTCCTGGGTCATTTCGTGACGCTATCCCTGGCCCGGAACCTGACTCTGTCCCAAGCTCATGTCCTGCATCTTATCCTAAATGAAACCCTAATACTCTCCCTAACTAAGCCCTGACGAAACCTAACAAAGGCCTTCACACTATCTCTCACGAGCGCCCGGAATCTGTCCCTAATGGTCCCTGCTGCAATTAATAGCTAAAAAAAGGACACTGTCCTGAGCTAATATCCTGACACATTTCTAGCCACTGTCCTGATACTTTCCAAAAGAAAGCCTGTTGCCGTCCTTAAGTGAAGACCTGAGGCTGTTCCTAACTCAGGCCCTGAAGCTTTCCCTAACTGAGGCCTTGATTCTGTGACTAACACAGGCCCTGTTCATGTCTTTCACTATGACCTGCATGCTGACCCCACAAAGGCCCTGATGCTGTTCCTACGTCATGCCCTGACTGTGTCTCCAGCAGGTGGGCTGGCACTAGGCCTCACTCAGGCCTAGACGTTCTCCCTAAGTCAGGCTCTGACGATGTCCCTACCCGAAGCCCTGACACAGGTCCTAAATTAGGCCCTGATTCTCTAAATAACTAAGGTCTTGACACCAACCCAGGTCATTTTCTGACACTATCCCTGGCTCGGATCATGATTCTCTCCCAAGGTAATGTCCTGCATCTTATCCTAATTGAAACCCTAATACTCTCCCTAACTAAGGCCCGGACTAATCCTAATTAAGGCATTGACCCTATCTCTCACTAAGGCCCAGAATCTATCCCTAACATGGGCCCTGCTGCAATCAATAATGAAAATCCGGACACTATCCTGAGCTAATATGCTGACACATTTCTATCCACGGACCTGACACAGTCCCAAAGAAA